>NC_143197.1:18882500-19045000 GCF_051530095.1 Phoenix dactylifera
TTATAATAATAACAAAATATAAAAAATAATATGATCATCTTTTTTTTTGGGGTCAAAATATGATCATCTTTTAGGGTGATTGGTAAATAATGAAGAATATCATCATGGCAAATTGGGTAGTTTTCGAATTTAGTTGCAACATAAAGTTTCATTTTGTTCGCTCACTACAAAATGGTAATAAAGTTGTTTTTAAATCAATGTAAGGAATAAAATGAAGATATTCTTAGTTTTTTCCACTTTTTCTAGATTTTTTTCTTATGATTTTATGAACTTCATATACTTACCTATGATAAAATCGAGGGATCGAAATTTCTTAGTATTCAAAATTCTTAAGTAATTAGAAGAATCAGAGAGAGATATTCAAACCCTTGGTATGAATAACTCATATAACGGATTAGCAATCCGCCTAATCGACTTAGCCATCTCTCCACATCCCTATTTAAAAATAAATTCTTATATATAATGTGACATATGAAGTAAAGATTGATAACCTTCATTTTTCCTTTTTATTTATCTTTTAACCTAGTGATTCACACTTTTCTAAGATTTTTTACTTTCTATTACGAATTTGAGAAATTTTCTATTGATCTATTGAATAACATATAGTTACGAATAGACAAGGAACAAAAAAAGATAAAAAGAATTATATTGTATTTTGGAACCTATCAATGCATGCTCCACTTGGCTTAGGAGGATATAACTCAATTGGTAGAGCTCCACTCTTGCAATTGGGTTGTTGTGATTATGGGTTGGATGTCTAATTGTCCAAAAAGTAATAATAATATCTTGTACCTAAATTGGTGGCTCACTTTTTTCTGAGTAATGGGAAAGAGGATGGAAATATGCTACTGAAAAACGCTGCAAAGACAAAAAAGATGGTTAAGAATGTAGAGGAGGTAGGATAGATGGTTGGTTAGATCTAGTAAGGATCATACATGCTGTTTTCTCATCGGCAATGACCTTCTCATCACCCTAAATTACATATGCCTGAAACAAAACGTCTGGAATACACCACCACCATCCATCCACATGATAAGATGATGGGTCAATGTGCATGAAGACCTAGAACCAAGAAAACAAAGAGGTTTACCGGTGTTGAAACAAACTTTAGGGCCTAAACAACTTGAAGTGAACACGTTAGTGGGTTGTTATTAATTTTTATACATTTTTTGCATTGGCATATCGAATTCGGTCAATTTATGAAATGAGAATCATGACATGATTTTGTCTAAAAACTTCAACGGTCATATAGATCTAGGACCTATTCTTTAATAAGTGCTACAAAATCTCATGAGAAAGGTTAAGGCAAAATGGAAGATAGAAGATATATGAAGAAGACTAGAAATATTATACTTTAAACCTTTTTATGTATATAAAGTACACCTAGTCTAGCATATGAGAAAGATAAGACAAAGTGAAATAAAATGGTTAGAAGAAAATGATAGAAAGGAAAGAGTAGCTACTTCATGCAAGATCCTTCCGAACCGAGTAGAAGCGAATTGTGCAAAGGCTTCTAACTCTGCAAATTGTACTAGATTCAATTTTGATTTGCCAGCTATTTATTTCATAGCTTTAATTTGAGCTACGGATCCTACTCTAAAAATAAAAATATCCATATTAATAGTCGATCGGATTCCAGCATTGAATAGATAAGCAGATAAGAATATTTGTAATCATATTAGGAACATAAATGATCACCAATATTTCTCAATGTCAAAGTTACAAGCATAAAAGGGGCCGAAATACAATCACGCAAAACATTTATTTCACGAGCATCAATGTTTGAATTTGTTTCGTACTCATTTCTTCCTATGATCCATCAATTTTTAAACAATTAGGAGGAAGTAGATCTCCATCATTATCATAAAGTTGGAACTCCAAATTGTTAATTGCACAATAAAAGAAGACTACCTTAAATGATTATTGTAATAAAAAAAAATTGAATCAATTTTTTAGAAACAAATTCATTACTAGAACTCGAACATTGATATATCAAAGGAGATTTACACCTCTTCCAAAAAAAAGAAAAAAAAAAAGAAAAGAAAGAGGGAAAGGCTTTCCACATCTATTAAGTTGAGCTTTGTCTAAAAGCTCTAAATTAGACATTTAGAAACTTTTTATTTTTTAAAAAAATATATATAAATATTGAAAAATTATATAAAAAAGTTTTTAGCCGTCGAGGAATGTTTTTTTTGGGGCCTCTCCTAATAGGGTAAATTCAACACTCAATCCAGCTTTGGAACGTTGACCAGCAAAATCGACCTTCAACCCATCCATTCCTCCCTTGTAACGAGTCCATGCGACGTCAAACTTTGTAAGTTAATTAAACGATTAAAAATAAAATTATTCCTTCCCTTCCGTTTACAAAAAGCCAACCGTAAGCCCCTTCAATCACTTTGACATCCGTCCCAATCGCCGCTACCATCCCCGCTTATAAGATCCCGTTACCGCCCATGTCCGACCCCCCACACTTCCCCCAGCCATGTCCTCCTTACGCCCGTCACCGCCCCAGCCCAGCCACCACCACCTACGAACCTGGCGGGTCCGGGAAAGCCTGACGACCCGGACCGCCAAGCTCCTCTGCTCCTTCTTCCTCTTCCTCCTCCTTGCCGCGGGCGTCATCCTCTTCGTCCTCTGGCTCAGCGTCCATCCCCACCGCCCCCGCTTCCACGTCTCTTCCTTCTCCGCCCCCGGCCTCTCCCCCGCCGCCGGCACGGCGTTCTCCTTCAACGTCTCCGACCGGAACCCGAACCGAAACATCGGCATCTTCTACGACGCCGTCGCCGGTTCGGTCTTCTACCGGGGCAACCGGGTCGGATTCGAACCCGAGCTGGTGGGCCCGTTCTACCAGCCGCCGAAGAACACGACGGCGATCCTCGGGGAGGTGAGCGGGGCGTCGCTGTCGCCGGAGGAGCTGGCGGTGGACCTGCAATCCGGCCGGGTTGGCTTCCGGCTCGAGCTGCGCTCGACCATCCGGTTCAGGGTGTCGACCTGGGACACCCACCGGCACCGGTTGCACGTCGCTTGCGACGTGGAGGTGGGACCCGACGGCGCGCTTTTGGAGGTGTCCAGGAGCAGGAGATGCTCCATTTATTTCTTTTAGGGCAAACGGGGTATTTTAGCAGCAATTCTTTTTGGAAAAAATTGTTTGGAAAGGCTTGTAAATCTAGAGGCGTGATTCTTGATGTAATCCGTACGCCTAGGGTGGATGTTGAACAACAAAGAATAATGCAGAGATGAAGCCAACTTGAGGTCTGAGAAGGCGAAGAAAACTTTCAAGTTGGGTTAAGAGTAGCAGCATATCTCCTAAATCCAAGTTATACCGGCAAAGAATCTAGTTAACATCTCCTTTCCAGTTATATAACTTGGAAGCTGACGTACATTGGAAGCTAACCTAACATGTTCTTTGTTGAGGGTCCAAGGAACGTATTCTAGCTATGTAACTATAAAGATTGAAGGCTCAAGCTCAAGTGTGTGATTGTAGATGGTGAAGAAAAAGTTGAGATTCTGTTCATTTAAGAAAGAAATAATTCCCAGGCCCCACCTCCTGATTACCTTACTTGATGACATGGATACTTCTGATGATTCTATGAGATCTAATAAATTGCTCAAGCATGTTTATTATGGACATGATTACAATGTTTTGCTAAAAAAATCATCAAAAATAAGTTTCTAACAATATTTCTCAAGAACAGGTGATATTCTAGTACAAGCCTTTTCACATAATTAGTGATACAAATACACACATCATGTGTATTTGCATTAAATGGAAACCTCATACATGTTTACAATGTCTAAGAAAAATTCTTGCATTGTTTTATATCCTAGTTGTCTTCTTTTTTTTTTTTGGTACACCGATTCCTCACACCAAACGTAGATGAGTACAGCCAAGAAAATCAGAAAAAAAAGCTGACTAAGCGAGTAAGGAACATTCGCCTAGTTCATCAAAAAAAAATCTTCCAAGTGCTGTGCCGCGTAGGTGGCCACCCAGTCAGCAGTTGTGTTGGCCTTCCGAAACACATGCGTGGCCCTAAAGGAGCCACAGCCTCCTGCCATCCACCATATGTCACAAAACAAGGACTGCACATCCGACTTGAAGAGTCACTCGTAGATCCCGTTAATCACCGCAACCAAGTCACCCTCCATATGGATGTACTCCGCATCTAGAGTACGCCTCGCGAAGGAGAGCCCCTCCACGCCGCCCGCAGTTTCGCTCCAACAATAGAGATGTCGAAGATCCGTCGACCGCCAACCGCCACAAATCTGGAGTGGTGGTTTCTAATAAAAAAGCCCACCCCCCCCCTCCTCTTGCCTCGCTCAGCAGTATTGCCATCAAAATTCACCTTGAGAAAGTAAAGGGATGGGGGCTCCCATAAAATATAGACAAACCTGGTTGCTGACTCAGCTGGATGAGAGATCCAGATGTCTCTAGTCGTCTCAGAGGAATAGGATAGTCAATTGCTGATGAACTCCGACGCATGAAGCAAGGCTCTAGCCGCCACCACCCTTAGATGTAGCCACCTATCCTCGAAGATCCGGAAGTTTCTATCCAGCCAAGTATGGTAAGCTAAATAAGCGCACCGGACCCCCCACTCCACTGTGTTCGGCCTCCTCGCAGATGCCCACTGCCGCAAAAGAAAAACCTCCATTGGGGACCTGCCCCACCCGACGTCGAGGACAAGCCCCATGCACTACCAAACCTGGGCTGCATGCGGACAGCAGAAAAGGGCACGGCTAATGGTCTCCGCCGTGGTTGGGCAAGCTCCATAGGTGGGAGAAACCCTCAACCCTCTACTCACTAACACACCTGCGGCCGGTAGGCACCCCCAGGCCATATTCCAAATGAACAAGTCAACTTGAGGGTAGATACGCAGCCGCTAGATCGAAGCTCCCTCTATCTTCCGCGTCGGGGCCCTCGCCATTAGCCCACAGAGGTCCTGGGTGCTCACCCTTGGTCTATCGGAACTCCTCCAGACCCTCCTGTCTGCCCTTCCTCTGAGGTGATCGGCATAGCCAGAACTCACTTAGCCAGTGCCTCCCTAAAAAGCTCCCAAACAAGGTCTGCACTGCTGAGATACGCCCCGTTCAATGCGACGTTCGCAGCGGAATTTGAACGGGATGTCGTTCATCATATGAACGCGCCTCGGATTGTAGAATTCAAAAATTTTTCTGGATCCAAATCCAGAAAATCTTTGAACTCATTTGGAAGAAAAGATTAGAATCTAAGGAGGGCTGATTAAGATTCATAAAACTGAAACAAAAATCAGAAGTTAATAATTTAAAGATCTCATATTCAAAAATTCTGCAGGTGTAGAACATCGCAGCCTGATGATCTTCTAGGTTCCTGGTTAAGCCGCACATGTGTCCGGCCTCTAAAGGTATCCACACGAGGATCTAATCATCTAAGATAGGGTCTTACCAGAGTGCTAGCTCCTTACAAAGACCTCTCATGACTATCAAATAGATTGGAAGAAATCTGTAACATACCTCTTTGAAGAATAACCCTTTCTTCTTTGATTTTACTCGCAATGGAGGAAGAGGAAGGAGGAACCTTGCACGTGGATCTTCCTTGCCTTGCTATCGTGGAAGAAGAGGAGGATGAAGACTTCTTGCTGCCGTGGAGAAGGAGGAAGAAAGAAGAGGAGGCGTGGAGAGGAAGAGGAGAGAATTGATTCATAATGTCTCCCTTGCTACCCTTTTATAGCTTGGGTTTAGGGCCTCTTCTAATCTTATTAGGAGTATGGGACTATAACCCACCCTTGGATTAATGCCAAGTGTCCAATCCTTGTGCTCATAGATGTATGACATGTGTCCACTTAATCAATTGATTAATTTTCTAATCACATTAGGATTCCTAATCTCATTAGAAGAATTAATTGATTTGGGAGCATGCATCCTATGACGCCATGTAGACTTTAAAGTCCGCATAGTGTGAACATGACTTAAGTCATATTCATCCTACGACGACATGTGGTTTTTAGAATCCGCACAAACCTTGGTTTAATCAAATTGACCCAATCATGAACCCAAATCAATTTGGGTCGAACCCAATTTGATTTGGCTCATTAAATCAGCCTAATTGCAATCCAATTGCAATCAATTCCACTTAATTCTTCTTTCATTAACTTACTAACACTTAGTGGGTTAATTCAATCACCAATCATATTGATGATTGATTTCTATTGTGACTCCAAATCACAATTATGATAGTCTGACTAATTAAATCCTCTATGTGTGTGACCCCGTAGGTTCTATTATGACTGGTAGTGAGACATATTGAGATCTCTATCTCAATATCACTGAAACTCCTTTCAGTGGATTGAAACGATTTCAGTTCTACTCTCAGGATTCACTGATCACCAAGTGAATGCCTTCAAGTCTCACAATCCACTAGTGACACCTAGCAGTATATGGTGGCAACCCAGTAAAATGTAATGTCTGAACCTCTAGGTGCAGTTAGCGTATGATACAGTCCCTCTATCATAGATCCCGACATGACGGAGGTTATGGATATCTCGTCAAACTCCATCGTCCGTCATATGTCAAATTTATACGACTTACAGCTCGAGATATGGAAAACTCTTTTTCCAAAATATCTGGCCAGAAATTTATCGAACTCAGTCTCATAAATCACATAGGATCACTCCTAATCTATCAAGGTTGATAGATCCTATCTAGATGCAACCCTATTTTAAAATGAACCTACTGTAGCCAATCCGCACTAGAAGGATCCGAATGGCTAGGGCCCAAGTTCACATATTTGTCAAACTACAGCAACCTCATAGTGAATAGCTGAGGCATCGCAGGTCAAAGGACCAGTCATACAACTGCAGCATAAGTAATCACTGACGAGTGGATAGACATCCATGTGACTACTATCTTTGGTCATGCTCAGTACTTTGTTCTCTAACAAATACTTGCATAATTACTCCAGTGTCTCTACACCGTGGACTCGAGACTCGTCCATCTGACTAAGTGATCTGTGCACTAATCTCAGCGGATCGATCACCGTCCCTCGTGATGGATCCATCGATCAGGAGCATTTAGAAATTAATCTCTAATGATATATGCCTCAAATTCTCAACTCCTTGAGAATATGTGTCATCATCTATTAATTTCTTGGACGATTCATGGACACATACAAACATGAATGAAAAATAATTTGCCCAATCTTATTTATTAATAAGAGTCAAATTACAAATTTATACCCTAGATTACAAATATGCGTCAGCCACGTTGGCTTCTAGGGCATACTTCTAACAATCTTCCACTTGCACTAAAGCCAATCAGACATGTATTTAAGTCCCATTTTTTCAAGATGGACTTCTAATTTCTTCTGACTCAGCTGCTTAGTGAATGGATCCGCCACGTTATCAGTGGAGTCAACTCTCTGCACATCTACATATTTTTTTTCGAGGTAGTCGCGAATTAGATGAAATCGCCGCTCTATGTGCTTGGACTTCTGGTGAGACATCGGCTCCTTAGCCAGTGCTATGGCGCCGTTGTTATCGCAGAAAAGAGTTATGGCATCTGATGACATGACTCCTAGCTCTTCGACAAACTTCTTGTACCAGAATGCTTCCCGCAGCATGTGATGCAGCAATGTACTCTGCTTCCATGGTAGAATCTGCAATAATCGGTTGCTTGGAACTCTTCCAATTTACTGATCCTCCATTGCATAAGAATACATATCTTGATGTAGACTTTCTATCATCAGGATCAGTCATGAAGTCTGAATCAGTATATCTTTCTACCTTTAACTCTGTGCCTCCCCCAAAGACCAAAAATATATCCTTAGTCCTTCTCAAGTACTTAAGGATATTTTTCACAGCTATCTAGTGCTCCTCGTCTGGATTCGATTGATATCTGCTCGTGACACTCATAGCATGTGCTATATCAGGTCGAGTATATAGCATGGCATACATGAGGCTCCCTATTGCCGATGCATAAGGGATCCTACTCATGCGCTGAATCTCTTCAGATGTTTTGGGACACATCTTTTTGGAGATTTATCCCATGCCTTAGGGGTAACAATCCCCTTTTAGAGTTTTCCATGCTGAACCTCTTCAGCACTTTCTCTATGTATATTTTCTGTGATAGGCCAAGCATCCTCTTAGATCTATCTCTATAGACCTTAATTTCTAAAATATAAGATGCTTCACCTAGGTCTTTCATGGAAAACTTCTTAGACAGCCATAACTTGACTGATGTGAGCATGGAAATATCATTCCCAATTAGGAGTATATCATCCACGTACAATACGAGGAATACTATAGCCCTCCCACTGACCTTTTTGTACACACATGATTCCTCTTCGTTTTTGATGAAATCAAACGATTTGATCACATCATCGAAACAAGTGTTCCAACTCTGAGATGCTTGCTTTAGTCCATAAATGGATCTTTGCAGCTTGCAGACCTTGTGATCACTATCACTGGAAGTGAAACCCTAAGGCTGTTTCATATAGATATCTTTCTCAAGATATCCATTAAGGAATGCAGTTTTCACATCCATCTGCTATATCTCATAATCATGATAAGCTGCAATGGCAAGTAACGTTCGAATAGACTTCAGCATGGCTACCGGTGAAAAGGTATCCCGATAGCCAATGCCTTCGCGCTGACTATAATCTTTTGCCACCAAGCATGCCTTATAGATCTCTACCTTGCCATCCGAACCTATTTTTCTTTTGTAGATCCATTTACACCCAATAGGTACAATACCTTCAGGTGGATCTACTAAGGTCCATACTTGGTTGAAATGCATGGAGTCTATTTCTGACTTCATTGCATCCATCCATTTTTCGGAGTCGATGTCTAACATCGCTTCGTTGTAGGTCTTGAGATCATTACTATGATTTTTTTCTCCTATGAGGAACTCTTTCTTTATGTCCTCTGTAAGCATACCTAAGTATCTTTTAGGAGGATAGGAGATCCTACTGGATCTACAAAGTGGACGAGGCTCTTCATGCATTGGCTCAATGTGAATAGGTTCACTAGGCTCAATTGCTCGTTGCTCTTGAGAGACTTTCTCTTCGAGCTCAATTTTCCTTCCATTGCCTCTATCAAGAATAAACTGTTTTTCCAAGAAGATGGCATGTCGGCTCACAAATACTTTGTGGTCTTCTGGGATGTAAAAACTATATCCTAATGACTCTTTAGGATATCCAATGAAACGAGCACCAATTATCCTAGCCTCTAACTTGTCTGCCTGTTGTCGTTTGACTTGGGCCAGACATCCCCAAATCTTGAGATAACCAAGACTTGGTTTCTTACCATGCCATATCTCATAAGATGTGGTAGGAACGAACTTAGAGAAAACTCTATTCAATATGTAGATAGCTGTAAGTAGGGCATCTCCCCACAAGAATAAGGGTAAGTCAGTGAAGCTCATCATGGACCTGACCATATCCAATAGGGTCCGATTCCTTCTTTCTGACACTCCGTTGAGTTGAGGTGTTTCAGAAGGTGTCCATTGTGAAATTATACCATTTTGTTTGAGATAATCATGAAACTCTCTAGTAAGGTATTCTCCTCCTCGATCTGATCGAAAAACCTTAATGAGTTTTTCTGTCTGTTTTTCTACTTCAAATCTAAATTCTTTGAACCTTTCAAATGCTTCAGATTTATGTCTCATAAGATAGACATAACCATACCGTGAGAAATCATCGGTAGAAGTAATAAAGTAGAAAAATTGATCCCTAGCCTGCACATCGAATGGGCCACATACATCAGTGTGTACTAGTGCAAGTATTTCAGCAGACCTCTCCTTGTGCCCTACAAAGGGTAATTTGGTTATTTTTTCTTGAAGGCATGATTCACAAATCGGATATAACTCAGAAGTCAATGAACTCAAAAGCCCATATTTTTCCAATTCGTTAATTTTGTCTTCTCCTATATGACCAAGTCTGAGGTGCCACAAATACTTTTGATTTATCTCATCTCTAGATCTTTTAGATCCTATGGTACTCACTGTATGCTCAGATACGTTCACAGATACATCCATATGTAAGTGATAGAGACCGTCAATCATAAAACCACGTTCGAATAATTTATTTCGCAAATAAATGGAAACGTAGTCTTTATTGAAATTGAATTCATAATGTTTCTATGCTAACAATACAGAAATTAGATTTCTGCTAGCACTAGGTACAAAATAACAATCTCTAAGTATCAAACTAAATTCTGACGGTAAATGCAAAGGAAATGTGCCCACAGCAACAGCAGCAACTCTTGCTCTATTGCCAACTCGTAGGGTTACCGCACCTTCCGTAAGCCTTTTACTTTCCTTTAGATCCTGCATGGTAGTGCACAAGTGAACACTAGAACCAGAGTCTATAACCCAACTGGAAATAGAAGAAACTATTAGATTAGTTTCAATAATGAGCATATTAGACATACCTTCAGAAGGCGTGTCACCCTTCTTGCTCTTTATGTTTTCCATGTAGATAGGACAGTTCTTCTTCCAATGGCCGTCTTCATTGCAATGGAAACATTTTCCTTTGGGTTCGGCCTTCTTCTTAGAAACTTCCTTCTTCGGTTTTTTCTCGGTCTTCTGTTTCTTCGCAGGCTTCTTCTTCTTTCCAATAGACTTTCTCTTCGAAGTAGAAGCTAGCTCAACAGCGAGAACTGTACCCCTTGAACCTTTCAAGGCTCCCTCAGTTGTCACCAACATATTCAACAATTCAAGTTTGGTGTATTCAATTTTATTCATATGGTAGTTTACAATAAACTAGCCATATGAACATGGCAACGATTGTAGGATCAAATCCGTTTGCAAATCCTTATGCATGGTTATGCCAAGCTTCTCAAGCTCCTCAAGATTCTTGATCATGGTCAAACCATGTTCATGGACGGACTAGCCATCACGCATCTTGGCTTTGAAGAGCCGCTTGGACACTTCAAACCTCGCTGCGCGACTCTGTTCACCATACAACTCTTGTAGGTGATCAAGTATGTCCTTAGCAGTCTTCATGCGCTCATGCTGGCATTGCAATTCGTTGGATATGGATGCCAAAATGTAGCACCTAACCTTATTGTCGTCATCCAACCATTTTGCATGCATCTCATGATGAGAGCACAAAAGTGCGATCTAAGTACCAATTAACTTAGCTTAATGCTAGCAAAATAACGATAAATAATAGATGTTAACATTTGCATGATTAATATTTTATCCTTAACACTTATTATAATTTTTAACATTATTTTATATAAATTCATCTAAAAAAGGATGCATCCTTCCTACTGCAGAACAGAGTCCATGACTCTTCTTCCGCGCATCCCAAGCGACTTCCCACATTCCGCAATGCAACTCAAGCTTCCAGCCGTCCGTGAGCCAGGATCTGTGATCTTGTTCCGCGCACCCAATCCTAGCATCCTGATTCCATCCGCACCAATGATCTTCCACCTTCCTGTGATCATCCCGTGATCACCTCCCATGCATCCGCTTGCCTCCTCCACTGATTCCTCACATCCCAGCTCCTCCGCATCATTTCACTTCCCCGTTTCAAAGCCTCCACAGTCAACGTCTTCCATGATCCCAGCCTTCGTGATTCACCCGTCCATGCGTCCGTCTGCGATCACCGCCCAGCCAAGATCAGCTCCTCAACCTCTTGAATCAGTCGGGATTAGCTATGATTCTGGATCGAGTCAACCTTCTTCCCGATCGTGTCAGATGTTCATCTTTGTCGCATGGAGGACCCCTAATTTCGCACAGCATTCAATCTCCCAGCATCCCGCTCTTCTCCGACGCCTCTCACGCATTCGATCTCGCCTGCAGCCATCCGTGAGCCAGTGATCATCGCCATCCAGCCATTCACCTCCTCCACAGCGTTCGCCCAAGCCCGTGACCCAGCATCCCATGAAGCGTCGCACCGATCAGCGCCGGATCTGCCCGCGATCAACGTTCGAGATCCCCCTCCATCCGCCCATCTCCACCGCGTGCGCTCAAGGGGGATCAAACGCCATCTATATAGCTCTCATTCGGGAGGAAGAAATGAGGTCTCTGTGATTGAAATAAAAAAAGGGAGAAGAGAGGAGCCGGGGCGGCAGTGGTTTCAAACAAAAAAAAAGAGAAAGGGAAACAGGGGATGCCCTGTTTCCGAAAAGAAAAAGAAAAAAAAAAGAGTGAGAAAGGGAGTGATGTTGGTGTTTGTAATGGCTTGCTAAATCCTTTGGTTTAGGGTGATGGGAGGACCCTTGACTTGTTACTCTCTTGAAGTAAACTCTGAACCTTGGTTTTAATTGAGTTATATCTTTTCATATGTTCTGATTCTCTCTTATTTATTTATTAGATAGATTTATATTTATTGATGCATGGGTTACTCTGATATTTGATTTGTCGTAGACATAATTGACACGATGAATGCTTAAACATTGAGTTCATGTAGTCAAACGATATATTTCATGATTAGAACTATTTTATTTAATTGATCCTTGATCGAGAATCGTCGAGTTTATTTGTTGAGAGTAATATTATCAAGGGGGATTCCGGATCCCTAACCATCTTTATCTTATTGAACTTTGTTTAATTCACCTATTATTCGCTGCTTTTAATTCCAAAAAAAAAAATCAACTAAAAACTACATCTGAAGTTACACTAATAATACATATACCGTTCCCTAAGGATTCGACCTCAGACTCCCGAGTTTTACTGCTTGTGCGATTCTCCTGCACTTGGGAGAGCAGTTTTATTTTTGCATCAAGTTTTTGGCGCCGTTGCCGGGAAACGGCTGAGTTATTAGTATAATTTTAGATTTAATTTTTACCTTAGTAGTTAGTATTTTTCTTTTGAAAAAAAAATTAAATCTTTACTACTATTTTTAATTCTCTACACAGTTTGCATCAAACTCTGATATCATAGAAATTAGCCGTCTGATTTGACTCATATTTGGTCGGCTAGTGCAGACACATTGTTCAATAATCTGAACAGTCTGATTGACATTCTGAGACTTTTAAGACCATTAGATTAATACGAAACTTTGCTGCTTTCTGTTTTGAATTTTCTGCATTTATTTTTTTTAGAATCAGAATTTTGTTGTTATTATATCTCATTAACCCTTGTTGCTAATTAAAAATCAATAAATAGTAATAATAAAAAAAAACTTTAAGAGAAGAACAAGGGTGATTATTCAAAAAAAAAAAGAAAAGAGGAAAACCTAAAATTTTAAATTTCAAATTTCAAATTTTAGAATTCAAATTTCAAACTTTAAATTTTTTTTTTAAAAAAAAATAATTTACTTGATCACCTATTCAATGAAATTTAATGCCATGTCATAAAACATTTAAAAAAAAATCTCTTGATTGTTGCATATAGTATAAGGCATCAGCATAAAATATTCTAAGGGCTGAACCCATTTAAAAAGATAAGGTCGGGATTTCATCACTCGTCCTTAGCCCAAAAATCACCCCAATGCATAAATATCCTAAGCTTAACTAAAATCAACTAGACGTTGGCCCCTAAGGACATTCGAGCTCAATAGGATGAAGACCACCGAAAGTTGCACCAATTTCGCTCTGTGGCTTAGTTGATGTCTAAGCAAGCTTTGTCCCTATAAGGGAGACAGTTCATCTGTTCGAGGCAAGTGGGTTTTAAGTGGGACCTTTGCGAACGCATCGTGACCCCTTCACTTACCTGGGAGCTTACCTGGTCAACTCGGTTTACTAGACCGGATTGGAGGCTTAGGTGTCCTCTTCAAACCAGTTAGAAGCTGTCTAGAAATTTAAGAAAAACATTAGGAATTGAGGTATAATGTTTTGTTGCATGTTTGATTGTGAATAGATTTTTGTATTAGGATGTCGTTTTAGGGTATCTTTAGTTGGTACTTATATTTTTTAAAAAAAATTAAAAAAAAGAGAGGAAAATATTTTGCATGCTAAAGTGGAATAGGGACGACACCGGTCGATTAAATCGTACAACTTTAGATCATCCCTTAGGACACATCCCTGAAATTCCTTCGCAGTATCTCACACCTTATGAGATGGCTGATTTAAATGAAGATGCGGGGAGTCACCACAATCGAGAACGAGAACCCCATGTTATGACTCTAAGACAATACCTACAACCGGCTAGGACTAGTCAGCCTTCATGCATAATTTTTCCTGATAATGTAGGACATTTTGACATCAAACCAGGGGTAATCCAATTGCTGCCCAAGTTTCATGGGTTAGAGTCCGAAAGTCCGTGTCTTCATTTAAAGGATTTTGAAGAATTGAGCATTACATTTAGAGTGCCAAACGTCACCGAGGATGTCCTCAAGTTGACATTGTTTCCTTTCTTTCTAAAGGATAAGGCCAAAACATGGCTAAACTCTTTGCGACCTAGATCAATAAGAACTTGGCAAGATATGCAGAGAGAATTTTTAAAGAAGTTCTTCCCCACACAAAGGACCAACTTTTTGAAAAGACATATCAGCAATTTCCAACAAAAAGATAATGAAACATTTTATGAATGTTGGGAAGGATTTAAAGACCTTCTTCTCTCATGCCCTCATCACGGATTCGAAACTTGGAGAACCATTAGCTTCTTTTATGAAGGTTTATCTCCACAGTTGAAACAATTTGTAGAGACCATGTGCAATGGTAGATTTTTAGAAAAACACCCTGATGAAGCGTGGGAGTATTTGGATTCCCTTACTGAGACTGCCCAACTTTGGGATAACGAGGATAGAAACACCAAGTCTTTACCTAAGCCTACTAGCTCTGTACAGGGAGGCCTTTACAACCTCAAAACTGAGGATGATCTTCATGCTAAAATGGCAGCCCTCACTAGAAAAGTAGAAGAAATTGAGCTTAGGAAGGTTGAGCCTGTCAAGACTATAGAGCTTAGAAACGAGTGTTGTGGTATCTGCGATATGTCGGGTCATACCACTACAGATTGCCCCACCATACCGGCATTCAAAGAAGTCTTGCACGATCAAGCAAATACTATGAACTCCTACCAAAAGCCTTATAACGATCCATACTCGAATACCTATAACCCTGGTTGGAAGAATCATCCAAATTTTAGGTGGAGAAACGATCATCCTCAACAGTCACACCATTCAGCTCCTCCACCTGTACATCCTACTTTTGCACCACCCTCCCAAAAGCCGAATATCGAGGACACGTTGCAATCTATACAAACTTTTCTACAAGGTCAAGCTAATATCAATGCTCAAAATACTCGAAATTTTGAAGATATAAGGAACCAATTGTCAATGTTGACTACCGTCCTAAGTACCCAAGAGAAGGATAAGCTTCCAGCTCAACCCCAACCTAAACCACAAATGCACGGTAGTAATAATACGGCTCCTTCTAGTTCGCATACAGAACATGCAAAGAGCATCATGACTTTGCGTAATGGGAAAGTCATTGATCAGACCGCCCCATTGAGACCGCAGGTCACTTCTAATTCTGATGCTCCCAAAGTCGATGAAAGGGACAAAGAAGAAGTTGAGGTCCCAACTTCTACCGAGAAAGTTGAATGTCCTTTTCCTCCACCTTTTCCACAACGGTTAAATCCATTGCAAAAGCTCGAACCTAATTCTGAAATTCTTGAGCTTTTTAAGCAAGTAAAGATCAACATACCTCTTCTTGATGCAATTAAACAAGTACCCTCATATGCCAAATTTTTGAGAGACTTGTGTACTGTCAAGCGCCGATTAAATGTTAAGAAGAAGGCATTCTTAACTGAAAATGTGAGTGCTATTTTGCAGCACAATATTCTTCCTAAATTTAAGGATCCAGGTTGCCCAACCATCTTATGCATCATAGGCGACTTTAGGATAGAGCGAGCATTGTTAGATTTAGGGGCAAGTGTGAATTTGTTGTCATATTCTGTATATGAGCAACTTGGTTTAGGTGAGTTGAAGCCAACCTCCGTCACTTTGCAATTAGCTGACAGATCAGTTAAAATTCCAAGGGGGATTATCGAGGATGTATTAGTCCAAGTAGACAAGTTCTACTTTCCTGTCGATTTTATCGTATTGGACACACATCCGGCTTCGAATTCACAATCTCAAATTCCAGTCATTTTAGGACGTCCATTCCTTGCAACTTCTAATGCATTGATTAATTGTAGGAATGGCATCATGAAGCTTTCTTTTGGTAACATGACCTTAGAACTGAACATTTTTAATATGTGCAAACAACCTAATAATCCCGAAGAGAGTAAGGAGGTTGATTGGGTTGAAACCATTGCAAAAGAATATTTGTTAGCTAAAGCAATTAACGACCCATCTGATGATAGCTTAATTGATTGGTGTCCTAATGGAACCAATGATGGTGATTTGTCAGTCACACATATTGTGGATAATCTGGATATTAAGATGGTCACTGGGTGGAGACCAAAAGTAGGGGAATTTGAGAAGTTGCCACCTCGAGAAGCAAAGATAGTACCATCCCATGAGCAAGTGCCTAAGCTCGAGTTAAAACCTTTACCGAAGGAACTCAAGTATGCCTTTCTTGGACCCGAGGACACTTACCCTATAATCATCTCGTCTGATCTTAATCATGACCAAGAAAGAAAATTACTTGGTGTTCTAAAAAATCATAAAGGAGCCTTAGGGTGGTCTATTGCCGACTTGAAGGGAATTAGCCCCTTAATTTGCACGCACCGGATATATTTGGAGGACAATGCCAAAACCACAAGGCAAATGCAACGAAGGTTAAATCCTACGATGAGAGATGTGGTTAAGGCAGAAGTCCTCAAGTTGCTTGACGTGGGTATTATTTACCCAATTTTCGACAGCAAGTAGGTAAGCCCTACTCAAGTCGTTCCTAAGAAATCAGGTTTGACAGTAGTAGAAAATGAACAAGGTGAACTAGTTCCAACTCGTGTCCCAACAAGTTGGCGCATGTGTGTTGACTACCGAAAGCTGAATTTGGTCACGCGAAAGGATCACTTTCCTCTACCCTTCCTAGACCAAGTATTGGAGAGGGTTGCAGGGCATGATTTCTATTGTTTTCTCGATGGCTATTCGGGATATTATTAGATTGAAATTTCATCAGAAGATCAAGAGAAGACTACCTTCACTTATCCTTTTGGCACATTTGCTTTCCGACGAATGCCATTTGGGTTGTGTAATGCACCTGCAACATTCCAAAGATGCATGCTCAGCATCTTTGAAGACATGAACGAGAAATTTTTGGAAGTATTCATGGACGACTTCTCCGTTTTTGGCGACACATTTGATGATTGCCTGACACATTTACAAGCCGTCTTAACTCGATGTATGGAAAAGAATTTGATATTGAATTGGGAGAAATGCCACTTCATGGTGCCAAAGAAAATTGTCTTAGGACATATTGTTTCATCGAAGGGCATGGAAGTAGATAGAGCTAAGATTGATTTAATTGCTAAGCTACCTGCACCCAAGATGGTTAGAGATGTTAGATCATTTTTGGGTCACGCCGGATTTTATAGGAGGTTCATCAAGGACTTTAGTGTCATAGCTCGACCATTATGTAACCTCCTATCCCTTGATACACCGTTTAATTGGACTGAAACCTGTCAGGAGGCATTCGAAAAGTTGAAGTCTATGCTTAGCACTGCACCAATCGTGCGACCACCTGATTGGTCATTACCTTTTGAGATTATGTGCGACGCTAGCGACTATGCGATAGGAGCTGTCCTAGGACAACGCAAGGATAATAAACCATATGTCATTTACTACGCAAGCAAAACCTTAAACGATGCTCAAATGAATTACACTACCACCGAGAAGGAATTGCTTGCAGTAGTATTTGCCTTAGATAAATTTCACTCTTATATTCTTGGTGCTCCTATTGTTATCTTCACGGACCATGCGGCACTAAAATATTTGTTGGATAAGAAAGAGGTCAAACCACACTTAATACGATGGATACTTCTACTCCAAGAATTTGATATCACTATCAAAGATAAAAAGGGAGTAGAAAATGTGGTTGCTGACCATTTATCACGATTAGTTTTTAATGATTCGGTATCACAGTTCCCCATCAAGGATTCATTCCCCGAAGAGCAGTTGTTTGCACTTTCTACTATGTCATGGTATGCTGATATTGTAAACTTTCTTGTCACGAACCGGATTCCGGAGCATTGGGGGTCGACAGATAGAAAAATTTTCTTACGCGAAGTAAAGAATTATTACTATATCGAACCCTATTTATTTAAATATTGCAATGACCAAATTTTTAGACGATGCATACCGGATCATGATATACAAAGCGTACTTTCTTTCTGTCACACTGATGCTTGTGGTGGACACTTTGCTTCTAAGAAAACCGCCACAAAGGTCTTGCAATGTGGTTTCTATTGGCCTACTATGTTCAAAGATGCCCACGAGTTCTGCAGGACATGTGATCCATGTCAACGTATTGGAAGTCTAACTCATAGACAAATGATGCCTCTTCAACCCATTACTATTATCGAAATTTTCGATTGTTGGGGCATCGATTTTATGGGCCCATTCCCACCATCTTTTGGATATGAGTACATTTTAGTCGGTGTCGAGTATGTGTCCAAATGGGTAGAAGCTGTTGCTTGTAGGACCAATGATCACAAACCTGTCCTGAAGTTTTTAAAAGAAAATATTTTTTCACGATTTGGGATGCCTAAGGTTATAATTAGTGACGGTTGAAAACACTTTTGTAATAAGCCTTTCGAGACCTTATTGAAAAAGTATGGTGTCACCCACAGAGTTGCTACCCCATATCACCCGCAAACTAGTGGCCAAGTAGAATTAGCCAATAGGGAGATCAAGCGTATTTTAGAAAAAACGGTAAATCCATCAAGAAAAGATTGGTCCTTAAAACTATCAGATGCATTATGGGCCTATCGAACTGCATACAAAACCATTCTTGGCATGTCTTCCTACCGGCTAGTCTACGAAAAAGCGTGTCATCTGCCTGTAGAAATAGAACATAAATCGTATTGGGCAATTAGAAAATTAAATTTTGATTTACAAGATGCCGGTCTAACTAGAAAATTGCAATTGAACGAGCTTAATGAGATTCGCAGAGATGCTTATGACAATGCTAAAATTTGCAAAGAACGAATGAAGATCTTACATGATAAATCAATTTTAAAAAAATCTTTTGAACCTTTGCAAAAAGTTCTTTTATATGATTCCCGCTTACATCTGTTTCTTGGTAAGTTGCGATCGAGATGGACAAGTCCTTATATTATAAAAACTGTTTTTCCACATGGAGCGGTTGAGATTGAGAATCCACGAGATAGTAAAATTTTTAAGGTAAATGGACACAAGTTAAAACCTTTTCTTGAGAATTTTGCAGATGAAGAGGACTCCTTTTTCTTGGGGGAGCCTTCTTATGACTGAATATAAAGGCAAAGGTATGTGTATATTGGTTAGAATTATATTTTTTCTAGTTTTGTAGGTCTTATTTTCTGGATATCAACAGCTCTAGGTATTTCCCTTCTCTCCAATATTATTTTCTCTACTGTCTCTCATATAAATATTTCTTGTATCTATTACATTGAGGACAATGCAATATTTAAGTTGGGGGGAGGAAAGTATTTTGCAAAAAACAAAAATATATATTTTTGCATTTGATTTATTACCAATGCACATGTATTTTCATATTAAGTTTGTGCAACTATTAAGGCAAGGAACACATGCATATTATGACTGATCAGAGATCTATTATTAGATCCCCGCACATGTACTTAATGATTATAGGAAGGCCTCAGGATTTCACATTTGTTTAATGCATTTTTATTAAGCCATATCTGTAAAAGAAGTACGAGTATCCTTGTCCGTACTATAAGGTTCATGATTTGGTTTTCATATAAAGATAGAGGTTGAATACCCCGGCTAGATCATCTAAGTGTCTTATGTTCTATAGTCACGATACAGTCACATTATATGGTTCAGTTTACCTTCTCTATTTTGCAAAAAATAAAATAAAAAAAATAAAATAAAAAAATAATAAAAAAATTAAAAAAATGAGGAGATGACAAGTCTAACCTCGTGGCGTAGTCTGGTTCGAGTAATTAAGCCCGAGGGGTGTTTCACCTAATGCTTTGAGCCAACTGGATCAGGAGTCATTGGTCGAAAACTCGCTACATGGACCTTGCTAGAACCTAAGGGGGTTGGACTATTGTAATCATCATATGTGTTCAAAAATAAAAATAAGCATGAATAGGGTTGGTCGGGCTAAACCCAGTGACATGTGGTAATGGCTGGTTTGACTCCATTGTATTGAACCTTTGTGTACTTTGGATATTTAGTTGGGATTGATAGCTCCTTCTTTTTATGCGAACCATTTTTGACAATTTTAGACAACATGAGATATTCCGAAAATTTGATGGATCAGGCTCTAATAAACTGTAGTAAACACTTGTGAACTTGAGTAGTACACCTAAAATTCAAGCGGTACCATGTTGTGGTGGAGGTATTAGTACTCTGAGAAAGTCATACTATTTTATGCACACTACACTTTCATATTTCCCCTTGCTTTGATAGTTGCCATGCCTGAAAATATATATTAATTACATGGGTATTAGCTTAGAATTGAGGACCTCATGTCATATCATTCATAATGTTTGTGGGTAACATCTCTGAAAATCCTTACGAGACAACACTCGTCCACTAGGTAACCTAGGGGTTTAACGGCTTGTTGCACGTGCTAAGTGTAATCGTGATGCCCTACGAAAGTGGGTACATATCTTAGTTTTATATCTTTAGCTTTAATAAAAAGTCAAAGGATTGACCAACACTTTTTGTACTCTCATGTTATTATTTACTCTGAATTGCTAGAGATTGGGGGGTATGATGAGAGCACAAAAGTGCGATCTAAGTACCAATTAACTTAGCTTAATGCTAGCAAAATAACGATAAATAATAGATGTTAACATTTGCATGATTAATATTTTATCCTTAGCACTTATTATAATTTTTAACATTATTTTATATAAATTCATCTAAAAAAGGATGCATCCTCCCTACTGCAGAACAGAGTCCATGACTCTTCTTCCGCGCACCCCAAGCGACTTCCCACATTCCGCAATGCAACTCAAGCTTCCAGCCGTCCGTGAGCCAGGATCTGTGATCTTGTTCCGCGCACCCAATCCTAGCATCCTGATTCCATCCGCACCAATGATCTTCCACCTTCCCGTGATCATCCCGCGATCACCTCCCACGCATCCGCTTGCCTCCTCCACTGATTCCTTACATCCCAGCTCCTCCACATCATTTCATTTCCCCGTTTCAAAGCCTCCGCAGTCAACGTCTTCCATGATCCCAGCCTCCGTGATTCACCCATCCATGCGTTCGTCCGCGATCACCGCCCAGCCAAGATCAGCTCCTCAACCCCCTGAATCAGTCGGGATTGGCTATGATTCTGGATCGAGCCAACCTTCTTCCCGATCGCGTTCAGATGTTCATCTTCGTCGCATGGAGGACCCCTAATTTCGCACAGCATTCAATCTCCCAGCATCCCGCTCTTCTCCGACGCCTCTCACGCATTCGATCTCGCCTGCAGCCATCCGTGAGCCAGTGATCATCACCATCCAGCCATTCACCTCCTCCACAGCGTTCGCCCAAGCCCGTGACCCAGCATCCCATGAAGCGTCGCACCGATCAGCGCCGGATCTGCCCGCGATCAACGTTCGAGATCCCCCTCCATCCGCCCATCTCCACCGCGTGCGCTCAGGGGGGATCAAACGCCATCTATATAGCCCTCATTCGGGAGGAAGAAATGAGGTCTCTGCGATTGAAATAAAAAAAGGGAGAAGAGAGGAGCCGGGGCGGCAGTGGTTTCAAACAAAAAAAAAGGAGAAAGGGAAACAGGGGATGCCCTGTTTCCGAAAAGAAAAAGAAAAAAAAAAGAGTGAGAAAGGGAGAGATGTTGGTGTTTGTAATGGCTTGCTAAATCCTTTGGTTTAGGGTGATAGGAGGACCCTTGACTTGTTACTCTCTTGAAGTAAACTCTGAACCTTGGTTTTAATTGAGTTATATCTTTTCATATGTTCTGATTCTCTCTTATTTATTTATTAGATAGATTCATCATGTTTTATATTTATTGATGCATGGGTTGCTCTGATATTTGATTTGTCGTAGACATAATTGACACGATGAATGCTTAAACATTGAGTTCATGTAGTCAAACGATATATTTCATGATTAGAACTATTTTATTTAATTGATCCTTGATCGATAATCGCCGAGTTTATTTGTTGAGAGTAATATTATCAAGGGGGATTCTGGATCCCTAACCATCTCTATCTTATTGAACTTTGTTTAATTCACCTATTATTCGCTGCTTTTAATTTCAAAAAAAAAATCAACTAAAAACTACATCTGAAGTTACACTAATAATACATATACCGTTCCCTGAGGATTCGACCTCGGACTCCCGAGTTTTACTGCTTGTGCGATTCTTCTGCACTTGGGAGAGCAGTTTTATTTTCGCATCATCTCATGCTGCTCATTGGTTGCACGGGTTGGTAACACCGGGAGTTCATGGTCAAGAACATAAGCTATCTTTTCACAACTCAAGACAATCTTCAAGTTGCGGAGCCAATCTTTATAGTTTGGTCCGGTCAACCTATTATTATCTAGAATTCGAATTATCGGGTTGGAAGCTATTGATATCTGCAGAGAGTAAAGATTCTAATTAGAAATTTGTATTTGACATTAATTTATTTTAGGAACTTTTAAAACAAAATTGGATCAAATCCTTTCACTATTTCTCGGATCTCTCATACTCCCCTGATAAAGATATGGAAACCTGCGACTTAGGGTTTCGAGTGGGGTGCTTCGGTCCCACCAATCTAAATGTTACCTCACCTAATAGTTATCGGAGACACATAGACGATGAGTGTACAACTCTTGTACAATGTTTCATAAGCATATTGAGCTAACCTAGTCTCCAAGTCATAAGGACCTCACTTAATAGTTATTGGACCCGTTCCTTGGTTAAGTCAGACCCACCGTATATCCTGCGAAAATAAAGCTATGATTGGGTCCTCACCTAACAGTTATTGGAGCCCAAACCCACCTTTACCCCACAATATCTCATGTTAATAGAGAGGTCCAATCCCCCGATGCAACTAGCCCACTGTATCCAGCCGAGACTAATCAACGCCGGAAAGTTCTTAGCAACTCTACTACGGTGGAAGACCAATCGACTTAATATTGGTAATCAGATCTTAGTGATTCCAACTTTGAGCTTTTCATAGGAGGTAATCGATCAATTGGCCAGATAAGCAGATGGAAGACTTTCCTTACTCAGAGAGTAAGGTCCTAATTAAGTAACCACCTTTGAGCTTGCCTAGACACCAATTAGATCAATTAATCAAATATGGCTAGCTCAATGTATCGTTCACTCTCAATTGATTTAGGAAAGTTTTAGGTCTCTTGGGATTTACATCTAATGTAGCCATCTACCCCATACCATATGTCATTCGATTTACATCTTATGTAAATGTCACATTAGTTCAGGTTTACATCCTATGTAATTATGAAACCCTTTTCATATATTATGTGATTACATCTTATGTAAATGACATAATTGTTTCAGTTTACATCTTATGTAAATGTCCTATTGTTTAAAAATTTTATTTACATCTAATGCAAATAAATTTTGTTTAACTAATACATACATCTCATGCATACATTATTTTAAACATAACCTTAAACAAGTATGAACATTATGATTACCACATGCATCTCATGTATATTTTTTCAGATCTGAAACTTTTAATCTATTATGCTTTCTTTGAATTTCAGATCATGCATTACTTGATTTCAAACATTGTAATCTAATTGCAATTCTAAAATAATTTGCAAGATCAAAGCAAATAAAAATCTGCATGCTGAAAATTTCAGCAACCTGAAATTTCAGCATGCAGAAAATTCAGCAAGCATAATTTTTTAAAAATCAGATTAAAAACGTGGTAATCAATTCTTAAGTCCTAAGCATGCTTCCTAGAACCATGGCTCTGATACCACTGCTGAGATACGCCCCGTTCGATGCGACGTTCGCAGCGAAGTTCGAACGGGATGTCGTTCATCGTATGAACGTGCCTCGGATCGTAGAATTTAAAAAAATTTCTGGATCCAAATCCAGAAGATCTTTAAACTCATTTGGAAGGGAAGATTAGGATCTGAGGAGGTTGATTAAGATTCATAAAATTGAAACAAAAATCAAAAGTTAATAATTTGAATATCTCATCTTCAAAAATTCTGCAAGTATAGAACAACGCAGCCTGATGATCTTTCTAGGTGCCTGGTTAAGCCGCACATGTGTCCGGCCTCTAAAGGTATCCACACGAGGATCTAATCATCTCAGATAGAGTCTTACCGAAGTGCTAGCTTCTTGCAAAAACCTCTCATGACTATCAAATAGATTGGAAGAAATCTGCAAAATACCTCTTTGAAGAAGAACCCTTTCTTCTTTGATCTTACTCGCAATGGAGGAAGAGGAAGGAGGAACCTTGCACGTGGATCTTCCTTGCCTTGCTACCGTGGAAGAAGAGGAGGATGAAGACCCCTTGCTGCCGTGGAGAAGGAGGATGAAAGAAGAGGAGGCGTGGAGAGGAAGAGGAGAGAATTGATTCATAATGTCTTCCTTGCTACCCTTTTATAGATTGGATTTAGGGCCTCTTCTAATCTTATTAGGAGTATGGGACTATAACCCACCCTTGCATTAATGCCAAGTGTCCAATCCTTGTGCTCATAGATGTATAATATGTGTCTACTTAATCAATTGATTAATTTTATAATCACATTAGGATTTCTAATCTCATTAGAAGAATTAATTGATTTGGGAGCATGCATCCTACGACGTCATGTGGACTTTAAAGTCCGCATAGTGTGAACATGACTTAAGTCATATTCATCCTACGACGACATGTGGTCTTTAAAATCCGCACAAACCTTGCTTTAATCAAATTGACCCAATCATGAACCTAATTTGATTTGGCTCATTAAATCAGCCTAATTGCAATCCAATTGCAATCAATTCCACTTAATTTTTTTTTCATTAACTTACTAACACTTAGTGGGTTAATTCAATCACCAATCATATTGATGATTGATTTCTATTGTGATTCCAAATCATAATTATGATAGTCTGACTAATTAAATTCTCTATGTGTGTGACCCCGTAGGTTCTATTCTGACTAGTAGTGAGAGATATTGAGATCTCCATCTCAATATCACTGAAACTCCTTTCAGTGGACTGAAACGATTTCAGTTCTACTCTTAGGGTTCACTGATCACCAAGTGAATACCTTCGAGTCTCACAATCCACTAGTGACACCTAGCAGTATATGGTGGCAACCCAACAGAATGGAATGTCTAAATCTCTAGGTGCAGTTAGCGTATGATACAATCCCTCTACCATGGATCCCGATGTGATGGAGGTTATGGATATCTCGTCAAACCCCATCGTCTGTCATATGTCAAATTTATACAACTTCCAGTTCGAGATATGGAAAACTCTTTTTCCAAAATACCTGACCAGAAATTTATCGAACTGTCTCATAAATCATATAGGATCACTCCTAATCTATCAAGATCGATAGATCCTATCTAGATGCAACCCTATTCTAAAATGAACCTACTGTAGCCAATCCGTACTAGAAGAACCCGAATGGCTAGGGCCCAAGTTCACATGCTCGTCAAACTACAGCAACCTCATAGTGAATAGCTGAGGCATCGCAGGTCAAAGGACCAGTCATACAACTGCAGCATAAGTAGTCACTGACAAGTGGATAGACATCCATGTGACTACTATCTTTGGTCATGCTCAGTACTTGTATAATCACTCCAGTGTCTCTACACCGTGGACTCGAGACTCATCCATCTGACTAAGTAATCTGTGCACTAATCTCAGCGGATCGATCACCGTCCCTCGTGATGGATCCATCGATCAGGAGCATTTAGAAATTAATCCCTAATGACATATGCCTCAAATTCTCAACTTCTTGAGAATATGTGTCATCATCTATTAATTTCTTGGACGATTCGTGGACACATACAAACATAAATAAAAAATAAATTGCCCAATCTTATTTATTAATAAGAGTCAAATTAGAAATTTATGCCTCAGATTACAAATATGCATCAGCCACGTTGGCTTCTAGGGCATACTTCTAACATGCACCCCACCTTCGCTCCTCTAGAACAAGAAGATTACTGACTCTGCATCCCGCCAACCACACTAGATCAAGAAAGGTAGACCACCCACTCAGGAGCATCGCTATTAACCACCTATCCTCAAGGATATCAACTGCCTGCCCATCACCAACCTCCCACCTGATCGCCTCTAGAACCCCCGGGCCACGAGTGTGGCTCTCTCTCCAAATGAAGGAACTGCAGCGGCTCGCGTGGAAGACGGGAGTCCCTGTCGACTCCTCGTACTTGGCCCTCATTAAGGAGCCCCACAAAATGCCCAGCTCAAGGAGAAACCTGGCTGCATGTTTGGTAGCAAGTACCTTGCGCTGCTCAAGCAAGGAGTAGATCTCGAGACTACCATCACTCATCGGCTAATAGATCACATCCCAGGCAAGCAGGTGCACACCTCTCCCTCCCCCTCGCTGACTCTAATGGAAGCACTGAATAAGACGCTCCATCGTCCTTAGCGGAACCATGGGCACGATGGTATTGGAGAGGAGATATATTGGGATGGAGCTAAAAACAGACCGCACTAGAATAACCCTATCTATCATGGAAAGAGAGCTCGCGTGCCAACCCTCCAATCTGCCTCTAATACTCTGCTCCCAAGACACACACACTCCCTCCTACATAGTAGTCGCCCAGTGACCGACAACCCTAGGTACATCAGGGCACCCTCCTGCTCCCCAATACCCAAAATCTCCATAATGGAAGTCTTCACCCATGGCTTGATCTTCGGGCTGAAACGGACGGCTGACCTTGTCAGGTTGACCCACTGCCCCAAGGCCTCATAATCTCCCCTAGGACCCTTTGGATCACCTATGCTAAGTGCCTCGTCGCCCAGGCCAATAGTAGACAGTCGTCAGCAAAAAGTAAGTGGGAGATTCGAGTCGCACCTGGTGCAGGGCAGTATGCCTCCAACTTCTGGGTCTCTATGGCATGCCAAAAGCGCTCTCGATAAAGCATCCACACAGATGATAAGAAGTAGTGGCGACAATCGACACCTCTGTCGTGCCTCACTAAGGACTTGAAGAAGCGGGTGGGAGAGCTGTTCATGAGGATGGCAAAGGCCGGTGACTGGATGCAGCCCAAGATCCATCTGATCTATACCTGGTGGAAGCCGAAGGACTCAAGAGAGTGCGCCACAAAACTCTGCCTCATTTGGTCATACACTCCCTCCATGTCCAGCTTTACCCCCATCAGACTCCTCCCTTCGGGTGCTCGCTGGAGGTCTGCCATGAACTCATAAGCAATCAAAACGTTGTCGAAGATGGACCGACAACCAACAAAAGCTTTCTGCTCCATGCTGATAAGTCTAAGCAATATGCCTCTCAGTCTATGAACTACAATCTTGCCAACTACTTTATACAGAGTATTGCAAAGGCTAATTGGCCGAAAATGACCTGGCTCTTTGGAAGTAATGTGATGAAGGCCAACTGTTTTCCCAGTTTACAGGTCATACATGGAGACAACTCCGACATAGGGACACTACCTATGACACCACTACGAACTAAAGTACTCAAATGATCACAAGACAGATGACCAAGCGGATGATGTCATAGATCAACCAAAGAAAAAGAGGAAGACACACCCACGCAAGCAAATCTAGTAGCAGAAGAAGGCAGATGGAGACATAATGAAGGTGGAGAATAATGCAGAACCGCTGCCATCACATCCTCTCTAACAATGTGCCAGTACCTCCTAAAGAAAAGGAGAACCATCCGGCCCCAGGGCCTTGTCCTCTTCCAAGAACCATAAGGCCTCCCAAACCTCCATCATTGATACCGGGCTGATCAGTGATGCATTCTTCTCCCTGGAGGACAGTCACCCCAGGGGCTGGCCCAAACCCTCCTCCTGTCGTAACTCCCTGCTCCATCCACCTGAAGCAGAAGAATTGCTCCAACACCCTCCTGATGTCATTCAGCTCCTCAGTCATCTGGCCACCCTCATCCCCTATTCTGCTGATCTTGTATCTCTACCTCAGGATGATGGTCGACTGGTGAAAGAATCTCGTGTTCCGATCTCCGTCAGCAGTCCACTAGACCCTGAATTTCTGCCTCCACAAGACCTCTATCTAAGAAGAGAGTAGTGTTTGGCCAACTGCCTCCTAAGCTCCCCCTGCTCCTCCTCAATCAGCCCCCCTATTATTCCTCAAGGGTCTGCAGCTGTGCCATCACGGCCTCAGACTCCTCCACTCTCCTGAAGATATTACCCACCTCCTCCTGGTTCCACTTGCTCAGACTACGCCTTAGAAAGAAGAAAGATGAATGTTCCAACAAAGATATTTGTTGTCGCCCAAAACCAGACTTATCGAAGTTGGTGAATTGATGGATACCGGCTAGTCTATTCAAAGTTAAAGTCCAACCTATGAGCAAAGAAAGGATCAAAGGTTACCGGACCTAATCCAACATGGGATTCTCCAATACTTATCAAGCAGAGTTTTGATGGAATAGAATAGAGAAGGAGATTTCAAAGTACAAGCTATGAAGAGTAAGAGTAGATTAAAGATGAGATGTTTGCCAAGGTCCCTAGGCCCTATTTATATAGAGGCGAGACTGTGGTTTCATTACACTTTGGCTCTGAGATCAGTTGATGGGCTATAACCATCCGCTCTTAATTACACCCCTTAAGTACGTAGGTCTGTAACTACTTCTGCTAATCTACTTGGGCTTTGATTGTGCTTGCCACATGTTGCACCACTACTGGGTGATAGATCTTAGTGGTAACGGCTAATGGGCATCGAATTCAAGCCATATCACTTGCCTCCAGCTTTCGAGTCCGAGTTAATATCTTAGCTCAAGCGAAGGAAGTAGCCGAGTCATCCAAATGTTAGCTAATTGAGTTAGGTCACCTTAATTTGACTCAAAGTTTGCTTGGTCTAACCAAGAAGCTTCTAGATGAGGCATTAAATTTTGGGCGAAAAATTTCCAAATGGCGCATTGCAGAATTTTGCCTTCTTGAGACACCTCATGAATGACTGACGATCAATATTGGCACAACGCATAGCAGCTCGCTGGGCTATGAAGTGAATTGAGTGTGTAGATCTGAGCAATTCAAGATCCTATATAAGGTGTCTCATTTGGAGACTTCTAGAGTTTTTGCTAAGGTCATTCCATTGCTCGGTTGCTGTGTAGCTTGATGTCCCTGATTTGTTCAGTGCAGTCCCTTCCTCTCATACTTTTAGGTCAATAGATTCTTTTCTTTTCTCGTTCCCTTCTTCTTTCCTCTTTCTGTTGCCATTGCCTTAAGCGAGTCATGATTAGTGGCTTGTGGGTGAGCTAGTCTTCCAGCTCCAATTCATCATTGAGCTCGGGTTTTGCTAGCTTGAGGGCAACTTCATTGAAGTCAGAGGTTTTCTATGGTCCATGTGCCAAAAGAATGAATTTGGACCAGAGAAACTTAGATAAGTTTAAGAGTCATTACTTCGTTCTTGATAGTTTTAGCTTTAGATTGCTCGGGCTCGAGGAAAGGGCCACTAGCTGCCTTCCAGATCAGCTCTGCCTTTTTGAGGACACTCTAAAGGCAAGCCTGAGATTCCCCCTTCACTTTTCTATCATCCAACTACTAGATTGATTTCATTTGGTTTCCACCCAATTGGTCCCCAATTCTTGATAGATCATTGTTATCTTTCTTAGATCTACACAATGTTCAGCCCACCATGGAGCTTTTCTAAGCTCTCTTCATTCTGAAGGAGCATCCTTTTGAGCACGGATGGTGGTATTTTTCTACTTGAAAAAGCCATCAATTATTTAGGGTTCGTCCTTCTTCAATCCATGATTGGAAGGCCTTCTTTTTTGCATTGTCCAAGCAATCCTAGGGTTTCAACACATTCTGAGGGCCACCTAGGAAAGCTTTGACAAAGGCGCTCAGCCTTTCAAATGGGGAGCAAAAGACCTTGGAGGCGCTAGGTCACGTCGAGGTTCCTCCTTTAAAAAGTTTTAATTTGAGTCAATTCCACCTTTTCCATCCATCTCTATCAACCAGCTAGTAGCTTAAATCAACACATCCACTATCTTGCGCCCATATTGATAAGATTTTCTTCCAAAATTAACCTTTATTATAATGTTTCTTTGTTGCTTCTTCTCCTTCCCTAACTCCATGTCCCGTCACCACCCCAGCGACTACTCCTCCATCCATGACTTTATTAGGGAAGAGGAGCAAGATGAATGACGATCATCAACGGTGATGGCAGGAACAATGATGCCCTCCGACCATAGGGAGAGGAGGCGGAGCATGGTGGCGGCCTTGGAGGCTATGTACATGACAATGTTCATAAAGTTGAAGCACTTGATAGTATGGGCAGGATGTCCTGGACGATAAACTTGAAGGACACAACTAATGGTAGAGCCAACACAGATGAGAAATCCGAAGAGGTAGAAGACAAGCTCGCTATTGTTGGTGAGGATAATGCCAAGGATGGTAGGAAAGGACGGTGATGTAGATAACAGTGAAATAGCAGCAGGAGGTGAAAAGCAGGAAGAAGATGGTGGTGAAAAAGGGGATGATGGCACCTCTTCTCTTTATGCAAAGATATGAAGAGTACCAACAATATGAAGCTATGTTTCCTTCAATCCACATCTCACAAGCTAACACTCTCCTTGTCGGGATCTTGTCATTGCCTTTGCCTCATATCCGCTTTTCTTTTTTTCTTAACCTTTGCCTCCCTCCTCTTCCTCCTCTTATCCACCACCACCTCACCACCAAACCTCTGCACCTTTGCCTCCCATCCTCTTCCCCTCCTATCCCCCATTTTAACATGCTTCTCTTTGACGACACCTCATCCTCCATCCCCTAGTGCATGGCCGACCCTAACTTGCGCACCGCCACTATTATCCTCCTATGCTACACTCTTTGCTACCTCCTCATCTTTGGCCTTAGCCACGAGTCTTCCCTTTGGCTCGTCCTCAACCATGATGGTCGTACCATCTTTCTCAACTACAACAACCTTCATGCTTTCCTATTCAAGGATGAGCAACCGAGGCACTTGGGCCTCGAGGCCTACGCTACCACTTTCCCTATCTATGTTGCCAAACTCCACCCCCTCTCATTGCTACTCATGCTGAGAAGGAACACTATCTTGCTGTTTAAGACCTCCTCGACTCCAATGATCCCTTCGCACTCACAAACTTTTCTAGCCACCTCAGTTAACTAGCCTAAAGTATTACCCTCATTAGCAAGCCCCTAAGGCACCACCCAGACACATTAGGGAGGGCTGCTACCATCTTCTTGGTAGCAGTGTCGGTGAGGTCAATTGGTGGGAAGGAAATGATGGAAGTTCTAGTCCACAATCATAATAGGGAGGTGGAGACAGTGTTCAACCAAGAGTTCTATTTTTTGGACAATATGACGGACTCCACTTGGCAACTGGATTATTTCGCCATCATGGTAGGATGCAAATTATGGTAAAGACTTTTATTAGAACCACACTTCGACCTCCTAGGCAATCTTGAAGAGCTAGTGGAAGAAGGAGATGGACTAAAGGTGGACGACCAAATGGTGAAGGAGATGGATGCCGAACAACTATTTATTGAACAAGTGTTGCAGGACAATGACCTCACTAGAGAAGGATGCGAGAGTGGATGACGGATGGCATAGAGGAGGCAGGTGGGCTAAGGGAGTTAGGGATTTTGCCATCTCTATCGGTCCTCATAATCCGAAGAGAAATTTTGTCATTCTACATCCCCAATTAACAGCGTTAAGGATCAATAAATGAAAGGGCTACATTGATTAAAAAATTGAAAGGTAAAGTGCTTAATTAAAATTTTTCAAACGGGAGAAGGTGTATGTGAAAAATGGTGCAAGGAAGGGGCATAAGTGTAATTTTGTCTAAAAATAAAAAAAATAAAAATAAAAAAGCTTTCTTTAGTTTCCATCGTCAACCTTCCACTTTTCGTATCTTTCTTCGGCGGACATAGTCGACGTGGGCCTCTCCAGGCTGTCGTCAGAAGCCTCGCCGTGATTCTGGCCAGACGGTAGCGGTCCTTTTCTTGAATTTTTCAGTTTTTTGTTTTCCGGTTTAGTGCTGTCACGTTTTTTCTCCGATTTCTCCGACCGTTCCTGACGGTAATTCCTTCCCTGCCTGCGTTCACTCGTCTCCTCACCAGCACATCATCTCGCTTTTGTTTTTGCTCTATCTCAGCGCTGGTCAATCGAACGTTGCATTATCATTACCATCTTTTTACAATATGCATCATCACCGTTCGAAGAAATGCCTAACTCTATTTGTTATTACTAGCTTGTCCTAAAATAGTTACGAAGCTGTTCTCCCGACTTTTTTCAGATTCCATTATTATTCTAATGCTCCTCAGAAATTCTTTCACCTGCTTAAATAAAATCGGTGGAATCCATTGACCGACTTGGCTAGCATTGTAAAATAGGAGGACTGGTCTGTAACCTGTCAATTTTTCAAGAGCATAACGTTCATTCAACCTGTTCTACTGACTTTGTTCATATAAATATTTAGTTTTAGTGGTCAATGACTGGCATCACTATTTGTATATTTGCTACCTCATGTCCAGATTCACTACCAATTTGCTCCACTCTCATAGATTTTATGTCCTTGTTTAAAAAAAGGCATACTTATTCTCCTATTTTGAATTTCAACATCCAAGACGTTCAAACATTAGCATATCCTTGTGATTTAAAGTGTAGTTTAGTCTTAAAGCTAATCAGATTTTCTTACAATCAATCTTTGGGCATTTAAACAAAATGAACAAGACATTTATATGGTTAAACTCCTTGCTATTTTATAAAGAACTTTTCTTGTGCATAACTATGTTTAATGTTTCCTTAAGATTTTAGCTATCCATTTGTTATAGTACATTCAAACATAGCTGAACAGACATTTTGTGCTTACCTCTGAAGTTAGTTCCTTAAACCAGTTTTTTAGTAGTTTTTTCTCGTCGGGTGGTCTATTTTTCTTTGATTTGATTCATAGGTTTGATTTGGTTTAGCAGTTATGCAAGTTGCGGCAAGAAGAGCTTTGAAGGCCTTCCAATTGCTATCTGAAAGAGGCTGCACTTTAGGTCAGCTCGTGGTCTCTCGTTCTATTCATCGGCTCTTGGCCACAAGTTCTGGTATGTTTTGCCATGGGCCCCTTTGATAGCTTAGGGAGTTAATATTATGCTATGGCTATTGCTCCAGATAGCTAGAAGGGACATATTGATTTTGTTTAAAAAGAAATATTTTGCTTTTAGTTAACAGTTGGTGAAATTCTGCTTGTATTGAAGCAGTTCTGAGCTTGCCATCTTTTAAAGCTATAAATGTGATGGAGGTGTATCAACATGTTTGAGTGTTAAACATCAGCATTACTGTATTTATCAAGCCTATTACAGTTTTTTACAATCAAGAATCTTTAGGTCATATGTCTAATTCCAACTCAGTTGTGGAAGCATAAAATAATTTGTTTTCCACTAGATTGACACTCTGATTAGTTTTTATTATGCATTCAGAACCATATGCTGATATTTATTGAACATGAGTCACTACCATGCATATGACAGAAAATCATGTTGGTTAAGCAACTAATATCATATAATCAAGGTGATTTGTCTAATCGATGAGACAATGTATAAGTACAATTCAGATAAGACTGTGAATGGAGAGCCAAGAGCATAGACTTGTTAATGGTTGTTTATGGCCAATTGAACAAATGCACTTTAGTAGGCTTCACCAGTGATGATGAAATATAAGCTCTTGTTATACAAAGTTCAAACTTCAAACATTTTTTGGGCATCTAGAAAAAACACAGAAGTTATTTTCCATCCATCAGGTGTTTTATCTGCACAGAAAGAAGCTTTTTGTCATTGCGAGACAAAAATGTCACTCCAGGACAGGAATTACTCCTTTTTTTTGTGCATAGTTTCTCATGCTGCTGTTTAGTTTTAATGTTACTGCACCAGATGAAGGGACTTCTATTGATTCATTGGAGTTTGTGCAATGCCATAATGGAGGGGGACTTTTTCACAAGTCTGCATGCATTGATCCAACTGTACGTATAGAAACTGGTGCAATAGTACATCCAGATTCTGTCCTTGATGCAGATGTTCATGTTGGATCTGGAACCATTGTTGGACCTTCTGTGTCTATTGGGAAGTCTACAAAAGTAGGGTATGCTTTCTACTTTCAACTGCAAACATTATAGCCTTTTAAATTTTGTTTACTGTGTTTTATGTCATGGTTACTCTTTGAATTTTCTTGTGAATAAAAATCTTATGATAATTAACTGAATAATTTTCAATCTTATGATGCATGTTGCATGGTAAGGAAGGAAGAAAGTTTCTGTTGTTGCTTACATGTTTTTGGCTTCATGCCTGGATGGTCAATGACTACACGGAGTTTTTTACACAGTCTATTATGGAGAAAGAGATAGAGTTGGGTGGAAATATTGACAGACATGATTTTGTAATTTTTTTAAAAAAAATCTTATTGTGGACTACAAAAGAGAACTCATTTAGTGGATGATGAGCAAAGAACTGTGAAACATGCTCAGCCAGGCTTAATAACCATGTCAATTCCATTATGTAGGGTTGTAGATTTGCTGGGTTAAACAGAATTGACCGAGCTAGAGCCAACCACATTGGGCTGGAAAGCTTGTTATTGAGGGCGGAGAGGAGAAGGAAAATGGGAAGTGTTGGGGTCAGAAAAGAATGAAGATAGAGATGCACTTATTACTTTGAAAGATGGCAAAAAAGAGGTATTTAAGTTTATTGATGGTCCATTTCTACGTCGAGTAGGGAAAATGGAAGATGGCCACATCTATGTTATAAGTGAGGAAAGGGAGAGAAAGACTGCAAGAAGAAGTTGTGAACTAGGGTTTCTTCTTTAGATTATGTATTATATAGACTAGAAGTTTTGTTTCATTTCTGGATTAGTTTAGATGGGGGAATTATGCCAAATAGTTAAACACATGTTGTATAAAAAGGAGTACATTATAACATGGATAGAAGGACCAGTTGGAATTCTGGTTGGTTGTGGTGACTTAGACATGTTTTGGAAATATTAGAAGTGTGACGAACTGGATGTAGCTTACTCTTGATTGGTCAGGACGTATGAAAACAACACTTAGGTGGCTATATGATATTTAGACCACCTTATCCTATTCTACTGAACAGGAGCACAGGAGCACTGTAATATATGCAAACAACTCTTAGAGAAAGGTCTTTACGATGAACCTTAAGTGCTTAACTTGTTAGATGCACCTATTAATGATATTCAAGTGGAGCATCCTACTTCATATCATTCGTAGATGATATATTGGTAAATGTTAGAATTGATTTTTGGAAGTTTAGAGAACAAAGTTACAAAATTGTTAGAGAAGAATATAGCACATGTATTGCAATTTTGTTCGTTTAAGTCTTTCTATGTGCATGAGAGGAGTTGAGGAAAAAACCAAGGTATATGACATGGTTCAAACAAATGTTGTTTTGTTAGATGTGTTTATTGTACATAAAGATGGAGTGATAGTCTATGATGTTTAAGTAGTATAGCAGCATGATAGAATGAATTAAAATATGCCTATCTAGGCTTTGAATTGGAGGAGATATTATGTGTTTGCTATAGAATATTTACCATGTCATCTTTATCATGTAGTTGTAATTAGAACAATGAAAAGGACCGATAAGCATTAGAGGAGAACAACATAGACAAGAATATCAAGTGGTATAGTTAAGAAGGATGGGTTGAAAATTGAGTGTGTTGTGGGAGAGGAACCATCCCAAGTTATGGAGAAGGTTAGAAAAAACAACAACTGAGGATAAAATGGGCAAAATCTTTTGAGCTATCCGGATTTGATTAATGACAATTACTTATAATTAATTTGGTAAGGTTGTTTGTTTATGTTTACGTTCTTCTAAGGTTCATTATCTCTAAGGGTGCAAATGGGTCGGATCGGACTGGGTCATGAGTGACCCCAACCCAACCCGGTTTCTTGTTCGAGTCCTAATTTTGGATCCAGACCCAACTTAATAGAGGATCGGGTCGGGTCAAGTTGGGTCCACAGCTACAAGTTTTGACTCAATAGGTCATTCGGGTGAGGTCGGGTTTATGTATAACCCGATTCCAACCCAAAAAATTCGAGTCCAAGTCGGGTCCGGGTCGTGTCTGTTTGTTCGGATTCGATTCATCAAAGGACTATCAAAGTATAATGAATTTACCAAGCCAATTGATTTTACTAGCATCCTAGCATCACTCAATCCATTAAAGCTTTTTCAACTAAAGCCAGTCGTAACCTGACTGTAATCTCGGATAGCTACACGTCCCCGAAGCCAGTTTAGATTTTGAACTAATTCAAAAACTCAGAATATGAACCATGGTCTGCCGTACCGGGCCGGTACGTACCGATCCGGCCTGAGACCGGTACCGGATCAGCGTGGAATTCGGTACCGGTAGCTTATCATTGGAGAACCAGTATGGGACTGGTATGGACCGGTACGGAACCGGTATGGGACCAGTACGTAGCGGTCCGGGCTGCCACCGGTACGCCGATCGGTACCGGTACTACGGATCTTGATCTGAACTAACTCAAAATACGAGCAATATTATATAACATTAGGAACTTGGCACCATTGTTTGCTGCATTTCATACCACTTAATACTGACTAGGAAGAACTAGGCAACCGACTCCAAACAAATATCCATTCCCCACCTATATATTTTCATACACTATATGCAACATTTCATGTCTCATATATTATCTCTAAGATAAAGGCTAAAATGTTGCACGCTTCATACCAGCATGTGGTTCAATCCAAAGCTGTTGTTGAAGCATGGATCTAGAACCAACCTCGCCATGACTCCATTCCAAACTTGTGCTTTGAAACCTATGGGATTATGACTTCCCCCCTATGGCTGATGGTGAATAAACAAAGCATCACAGATGGGCCGGGCCTTAAGAGTTAAGACTTAACTCTTACGGGTCATAGATGGGCCGGGCCTTAAACACCCAACTAACCTGTTTGGCTTGCACCACTGTGGCCCGTGGACCCAAATAGTTTAGTAGATTCGCGTCGGGTCGGGTCGTAGGGTTAGAAATCTAAAATTATCCAAATTTCAAGCAGATCGGGTCGGGCCAGAATTCAGAAAATCCAGATCTTGTCCCAAAATGGAACGGGTCCAATTTTAGAATCCAACCCGGCCCCACGGGTCCTTTAAAATGGATCGGATCAGATTTAATCGGGTCGGATCGGGTTGGGTCACAAGTCAACCTGACCCATTTGCACCCCTAATTATCTCGGTACTAGGTACTATATCGGTTTGGTACAAGGTCGGTACAATTAGATTCAATACCATACCAACCAAGGTTTGCTATCTTAGTATCGGACCCCATACTAGTATATTTCTGTTACTGTGTCAGTACATCTGGTATAGGAGCCAGTTCAGTATACCGACACTCAGTACACCTCCTATAGCATACTGGTTTGGTACCGATACAATGCAGTACCGACCGATATGGCAAACCATGGGACCGACATGCACTACATGAAAGCTTACCAATATGGTACTGGTTCAATTTTTCATTTTTTTATTGTTATTGTTATTAAGTTCTAATAGTCTTGGAAGTGTGATATTAAGAATATTTTAATAATATTTTATTTCATATTGATCCTGAAGATCATATGATTGCCCGATGGATGACATTGTAATAAATAAAAATAGACAAGACATAGTTTTTAGCTTAAAAATGTATATCAAATAATTATACCAATATCTAGTCCCTCATAGAATGTCGATACCACTTGTAGACATCGAGATCTCATTCCTCGGCGGGATCTTGGACTTGACTCCAACCTAGATAATATACCCACCCCTGCATACATTAATCTAGGTTTTTTGGATAGCCATCTTCATACTGATCATTTGTATGATAATGAACTGGCCATCCAATCTAAGGGAAAATCGCGACAATAGAATCTGACCAATAATCTAGCTAAGGCCATGGAGGTAGTAGTCACTCGGATATGTCTCGGGTGAAGGATATGCATGCAGGACATATTTTGGCATTGCTGAATAGCATCCGGTGTACAATGAGGATCTAGATATGTTCAAGAACCTTACTCTGTGTGGTATATTATCAATTGCAACTGTGTGGGATCTTGAATACCTTAATAGGCTTGTCTCTTGTGTGCCATTGTATCCTCGCAGATTTTATATTACGCATTATGGTCTGCATCATGCACATGGTATGCTGAATCGGCCCGTACCAGTCGGTTCAATCTGTACCGGACCGATCCGGTCCCTGACCAGTCTGATTCAAGTATGGAAAACAGTTTTGGCCCCAAAAGGGCGGAAATTGAGCGATACAAGCCCGGTATCGATATGAATCGGACCGGTTCGCACCGATACAAGCTCGAGGCAGCGCTCCCGCGCGCGGTTCCCCACGCTGGGCAGCACTTTCGTGTGGGTGCGAGCTGGGAACCACGCCCGTGTGCAGTTCCTCGTGCTCAGAACCACGCCCGCGTTGGGCAGCGCACCCGCGTAGGCACGAGCTGGGAACAATGCCCCCGCACGGTTCCCTGCACTCGGAACCGCACCTGTGCGGGATAGCGCGGGGCATTTAATGCCACAAAGTGGCATTTAACGCGGCGCGCGCATCCCCGCCCGCTCGCATGCGCGCGTCCGGCCGCGCTTTCACAGGTCGCGGGTCTGTTGGCCAGTTCGGTTTCAGTTCAAACCGATCCGAACCGGAACCATACCAGTCCGGTAGACGACCGGTACTTCTACTGGTACTAGTACGGCGTACCTGGATCATGTATGATATGAGTGAAATGCAATACCAATGAATGGGCTCAGACCATATGGCTGCAAATTGTATGCACCCCCACCATATCCATAGTTATCTCCCTAGCCATCAAATGCATCATCACTCGGACTCATTACCATCACTTATATTGTGAGATGATTAAGCAATCGGTTGTCTGAGGGCTCAATGATCTCCGAATCTAAGTGAACAGAAATAGGTCTGCATCTTTCTTCCTTTTCTCTTTCTTGCTATATTGATGAAACGCTTTCCTTTCCGAATTGCTCTTCCCAACTGGCTCTAATGAATGTCTCAAATAGGCTCAACACCCTGACTGACCCTACCTTTCTAATTGGATCGAGTGCCATGATGACCTCTTCTCGACATGTTACATGCATACCCTCAAACATTCCATAATTTTTTAAAATTTTTGAATATTATTTTTTGTTATTTTTTAACCAAAAGATTATTCTTAATCTAAAAATTACAAGATCAATGAAAATCATGATTTCTTCTTAAATACATAGATCATCCTTAAACCTATGACATATCATGAAATCATTCTAAATACAAAATTTTGGCATAATTTCCCTCTATTTTACTATCTTTGGCCTATTTTAGGCATTAAAAAGAAGAGAAAAATGAAGAGGGGGAGGATTATACCAATCTTTGGATTAGGGATAAAAACCACAAAGAAATCATTTTCTCGTAATTTTCCTCATAGTCCTACCCTTAAAGACATAGAGATACCTTCTCCTTTTTATACTCATGGGAGAGTCCAAAATCGACTTGAACTGAGTTGTACCAAGTAGAAGTGAGCAATTCTAATCAGTTCGGACTAGTTCGGACTAGTCCTAAACCAAACCAACGAACCGACCAATAGAGCTGATCAAGGGCCGAGCTTGGGCATAGAAAAAATCAAATTTTAAATAAGCCTGGCTCAAAACCCAACTAAAAATGAATATAGTTTAGGCCCAAGGCCTGGCCCATTATCAGCTCTACCAACCAGATTCCTCACAGGTTGGGTTCAGTGCGCCCCTAACTGAGTGGTTCTGGTCAGTTTTGCCATCCTTGATTCTGACATAGTTTATCATTCATTTCTTTAAGAAGAAGCAGAAAAGATATTGTACCTCTAAAAAATAGGCATTTGATATATCATGAACTACTTTATCATCTTAGCATTATTCCTAATAAAGTAATATTACCATGTTAGCTAGTTGATCTTGCAAAATGATTGCCACAAATTCATTTAGTTATGCCACCCTGCATCTTCCTTAGCTTGGTATAAATGATACAAATTGTGTAGGCAACCCATTTGTTTTTAGGTCTTACAGATTTCATCATCTTTTTGATGCAAGGATGATCATGTCCTATTGTGTTCAACGAGTATATTGACATATGTATTAAGACCGTCAGCAGTTCATAATTTCATATTATATCTTCATTTGCTTCCTACCGCCCATGGTCTTTTTTCTCTTATGCTGCTATCTATTATTAAACATGGATGCCTCTTTCTGTTTCCTTTTTCTCAATTGGATGGCTTACTCTACTGTTTAGGCACCCTGGGAAGTTTGTACTTTCAGCTGGTTTCGCTGGGAATTTTTTCATAAATAAAAAAAATATCCTAGGGATGCATAGAGTTATAGGGGACAAGAAGGGAAAATATGGTCAGAGATTTAGTGTTTAAATAGTTTACTGATAGGAGTCAGCATGCAAGGATTTTGAGAGATACTAATCTCTAGCTCGATTGTAGAAACCAAAGTGTTGGAATGTTGGAGTTAGAAATGAATATATGAGATAAGCTTAGGTAACATCAACATCAAGGTCTGTCGTGCCGATACCAAAGCCCATATCAGTCGGCCGGTGGCACGGTTCGATATGCTCCCATGTCGGGCCTATATCGACACAGCAGAGAGGGCGAGGGAACGGAGAGAGAGAACGGGAGAGAAAAAGAGAGAGAAGAGGAGGGTCGGAGGGCCGTTGGAGGCCTTCAGAGGGCGCCAGAGGGCCGGAGTAGGGGCTCTGCCCTATGGACCCATGTTTCATTCGAAACAGCGGTACGTCGGGTCTTCTTTTTTATTTTGAAAATTTTAAGTGAAGTCGGCAAGGGGTTTGTGGACTTCGCTTAAAATTTGAGCTTTTTTTATTTTGAAAATTTTAAGGGAAGTCGGACAAAATAAAAGAGGCCCAAATTTTAAGTACATTATTTAAAATTTTCAAAATAAAAAAAGGGCCCTGACGGACTCCTGTTTCGAACGAAATAAGGGTCCAAAGGGTGGAGCCCCTGCTCCGTCCCTTCGGCATCCTCCGGAGGCCTCCCTCCCTCTCCCTTCCTCCCCCCTCTCTCTCTCTTTCCTTCTCTCTCTTCCCCCACCTATTGGTTTACTGTTTTGAAATGTCGGAACCATCTCGATCCGCCGCTGGCACAGCTCGGTATGCCCCGAACCGTGCAGTTCGGGACGGTTCTGCATTCCTTGATCAACATTAAAGGGATTGCTTCCTAGCAAAGGCTAAAGACAAGAAGTAGAGTTCTGGAAATTTGAAAATCATGTAGAAAGAGGATGGAAAGACTTGTTCAAGGAAGCATGCTGTATGGGAATCAGTTCTATGCAGGAGAAAATGGAGAAAGATGATTCATAATGCCAAGATGCACAACTTGATGTGCTAATAAATGCATGTAAACACACACACACACACACACACACACACACACATATATATATATGTATGTATATATATATTAAAATAAATCAGTTCAGCTTTCTTTATATGTGTCATATTAAATGGATAAATGTAAGATCTATAGCCAAAGGTTCAGTTGTTGAAGCAAGTTTTTCTAGTGAAGTGCTAATGCCAAGTGCAAAAGGTGTCTCTCGAAGTTTAGTACTTTAGTGTGTTTCTCACTATATCCAAATATAGATGCAAAACTTTCTTTCTTCCTCATCATTTCTTCTTCATGAACTTCTGTCTTCTGCTTTTCATTCTTTTTTGTGGTGGGCAAGTATGCAAATGTTGGGAAAGAATATGAACAGATCTCGTTGTTGATTTATCGATGGGTGCTGAGGAGTTGTGGACTGGCTTCTTTTTGCTTAAGTAGCTAAAATAGGAAAGGCTGACGTCCATTCCCTTCCTACTTAAAAATTAGAATTTTGAACATATCTTTTGTCAACTCTTTCCAGGAGAAAAATGTAGTTTTAGATTTTGCTAAAAAAAATGAGTTCAAATCAAATTCAAGGCAGTGGATCTATAGCGCTCCTTGTGTATATGTCAATGAATTTGTGCAAATTGTTGCATTCTTGGGAAGGTGGATTTTGGGATGCTGCAAGTAGTGGCACCTTGCCTTCCTGGAGATGTGAGGTTGGGGAATTCTTTAGTTTTTCATGAGGGGGTTACCTCTTATTATTGGGATAGCCTCCAGGGTTCAGTAGTTAACAATCCAGTATGAGAGCAGAAAAATCAAAAACCAGATGCCATTCATTAAGCAGGATTTACATAAAAACTGGAGTTGTTTCTGCTTGCAGATCAGGTTAAAGGGAAAGAAACATACTCTTGTGAGGCCTCTCTGTTTCTTGATGTCTATAGCATGTCTTGGTTTATAATTGAAGCATCTCATTCAGGTAGCTGCCTCTTTATTAGAGCAGATTGGTCTGGATTATGGTTTAGTCTCCCCCATATTGTTATCTTTTTACTTCTTTCTCTTTTGTTAACAATTTGGGTATTTTAAGTTATACTTCTTAACAATGTGCCATGCCTTAACCTTGATTTGAATTTAAAAATGCAATGTTTAGTGCTCTTCTAAAAGAAATTGTAGCAATTGTCATAAAGGGAGGAGGCATCTCCCAAGGGCAACAAAAATTATGTTCCAGAATGGACCAATATATATGGGTGTAATATCACCAAATAGCTCATGCTAACTCTGAATATGATACCGGCGTCAAGCATTCGTTGAATCTCCTTTTCCCTTTTTACATACAAGCTCGGCATAATTCGGGTTCATTTGTCTAGACCTTTGTTTCATAGGCTTGGTGTCTGACCTCCTGCATCTGATTTTTGCTTGCAAATAAAAGAAAAGAATGGGATATGCCTTTAGTAAGATTGTGGTATGTCCATGTGAGCACATCTTTGTACTCTTCTATTGGCTTGCTCAACTTCACATTACCGAATAAAGTATGTGATGAGGACAATAGGGAGCTGATCAGAGACATCTCTGATGAGGAAATTGTATGCTTAGAAAATCCAACCCAAAAAAAGCTCCTGGACCAAACAGGTTCCCAGCATCCTTCTACCAACAAATGTGACAAGATGTGCACTGTTCGCAGTGCTCTCTCGCCCATCACTGGAGAAGTAGATCCACAACCAAAACCTGAAGCAGGGATCCGGGAAGTCAACCCAAGCTAGAGAAGCAAGACTGAATTTTGGCTTTCCTTGATCAACAGGCCATCAATCCTTTCTTCATTTTTTGTTTGTCGCATTAAGATTTTGTTTTTTTCAGATGTGTTCATATTACCTATAATTGTAGTTCACAATTTTATCTTAGTCAAATAACATTGACCATTTCTTTTGGTGAGTTCAGTTAAAAGAAATTTATGCTGGATAAATATAATCATGTTACAACCTTCCATCTGCTCTTTAGTGTTTCGCTTATCAAAAATTTTATCTGTAGGTACAATGTTGTCTTAAGCAATTGTACTGTGGGCTTGTTCTGCGTAGTCCACAGTGGTGTCTGCATTGGTCAAGATGGTAAGATTCAGTTCATGTGAAGTTGTTCTATGTATCTTTGAAAGATCTCGTATGAAATAAACAAATGCATCTTATGTGCATTGTCCTCTTCTTTTTTCCCTGACTAAAACAGATTTCATATTCACAACCCTAGTTTCTCTTTTTTTAAATTTGATTATCAAATTGAGATTTCTTGGAACCAAGTTTCGCCATCTCGGTACCAGACCCCATACCGGTGCCACACTAGCACAGTGTCGGTACGGTATGGTACGGAGTTTTTTTGACATATCAAATTGAAAGTTTTTCATTTAAATCATCACTTCCTAAGACCATGACTTCTGGTAAATAGATTTTATTTTCATTTTTATATTATAGTTTATTTATGTAAACTGCTTAATAAGAGTAAATTACAAAGTCCATGGATTCAGATAAGGGAGTTTTTATTTGTATATCTTCTTACCAATAACCTTATGAAAATTTTTAGTCCTCATGAAATATTCATTTAAGTTTTCTAGACCATTTAGTTTCTTAATAATTGCCAAAATAAGTTCTGTTGCTTAATCTAGTAGAATCTATTCTTTTACTTTCAATAATTTCGTAACATTTTTCATTCTAGCTCCTTTTTAGATGATTATATAGGTTTAATTAAGAAAATAATTTTTATGTTAACTTTGACAATTGAGCTATCAAGATCCTAATAATGAAGAATTAAATTATTATTATAAGTGATCAAGCATTTCTATTCAAATCAACTAGCCATCTAATCATTATAGTAATTTATATCTTGAAGAAAAAAATTCTTAGAGGCCAACTAGTGGTGTTGGGCGATACTACTCTATAAGGTGTGGTTAGGGTTGCTGTAATCTCATGCACCACAATCCACCCCAACATGGGGGTATAGGCCAAGTTTGGAACACTCCAAGGCAAGGCCCGAAATCTTCATACCCAATACCATGCATGTACATTACCAGTTTGGTATGTTCTGGTCGGCACAATACGGTATACACCCCACACTGAGATAAGCTTTCAATCTCTTTTTCTCACTTTTATCATGGTTTTGCCTGAAACCGAGTAGTACTGGTCGGTACGGCATGATGCACACCTTAATTTTGGGCGTCATCGGGCAATATGATATGGTTTAGCTCGATATGGGCTAGTACGGGCCAGTTCAGGCTTGTACCAACTTGAATAGTATTTCTATGCCGGTTCCAATATTTATGAGTTGGTATGCCCCAAATCAGGTAATACGACAAACATTGCTCCAAAGTTTTACAATATGTACTATCCAATGTAGGACCAGTATGCTCGACTTTTCTAACCTTGGGCAAAGTACATGATGTCAGCTACGGGACCTCATCACTATGGAGGAAAATTCATTTTCTAATGGGATTGAAGATTGCATTCCTTGATGGCATGACTATAGTGGATTATCATTTTCGACACTTTATATGATTTTTTTTTGGTTAGCCGAAAACACATAACATCTCAATAGGATATGCTTCTTTCATTTGGTAACTTTTTTTTCTTTGGTCCATGTGGATATTGAAATCTTCACATGGAGCAATGCTTATTGGTAAGGTCCTAACGACACTTTTCAAGTAGTAATAGGGCATGTGAGTTCTTAATCAAGAATTCTTGACGTCCAAGCTCAAATGTGAGGTGCTGGAATTTAAGTGCCAGCAAAATGGGCAAGCCAGCAGCAAGGTATATGCCATTGATTGGCTGGCAAAGTACATGACATACCAACATGTGTCTTGTTGTCATGAAACCGAAAAAAAAAGGTCCTTGTCTCAAATCGTCCCAGCATGTATCAACTTGTGCTGAGCCATACTGGCCTATGTTAATGACATGCTTGATATGGGCTGGAAATGGTCACCACAGGTTGGCATGCCCGGCATTACCACGCCGTTGGCCCATGCCATGTACTGAAACAGATCAGCATGGACCAGCACCTCAATACTTGGTGTGATTTAGAGTCTTAAATTACTAGAGTGAAAGAAAAAATTTCAAATCTCTACTTAGTTAAATTTTCTTTGGGATGTGACTGTTTTATGTTGCTTTTCAGCTTTTTATTTGCTTTATTTCATAAATAAACCACTGCCTGACTTTTTCTGTTACTTTTGTAATAATTTATAGTTCGGTTTCCTAGACAGTTTGATAATCTCTTGCCATCAAAAATTTTCTATATATATTCAATCTCAAAAGGCTTGCATTTTCTCTATTGTCTATTGCAGTGGGAGTAATGCTTTGTGGTGCACTTCATTGTTTTGTTTAACAGGGTTTGGATTTCTTGTGGATGAACAAGGACATGTAGAGAAGAAGCCCCAAGTTAGTCTCCCCCCCTCTTTACTTGAATCTAACTCAAGGTTTCTAATATAATACTCATTTTCGTCAATTTAAAAATAGTGATTAACTGACTTTCAAAGAATTTATGAGAGGCATTCTTACTCTATCAAATTTCACCTTCCACCCTATAAATGGTGGTTCAAGCAAACAAATCCTAATTTATTCATTTTCTCGAGTAGTTAGATCTTAGGATTGGACCTATTATTTCATTAAACTTATACAAAATCCTTCTAGAAAGAAACTCTAAAATGATCGTATCTTAGGTTTTTGACTTTGGGATGATTAGATCATAATCTCCAATCTGGGAAGGATTTGCAGCTTAAAGTGTTGCAGACAGTGCTAGCAGTTTTTATGGCATTTCTTATTAAGCTGTTTAGAAAAATTGATAGAATGTTATTCATTAATTTTTCTCCAATATTTTTTGCCTTCCTGACATATAATGGGACAAGTAGCAACAATCATCCACAAATCTTCCACATTGTTTTGAAGGACAAACAATTCAGAGAAGAAATGTATTATGGCCCTTGTCAGGCATGAGATGTCTGCTTGATGGGTGAGTTATGAGAACACATGCCTAACTAAGTGGTTGTCGGTTGTCACATCATTGCTCTTTTGTAGATTATCTATTGCTGAATACAACTTAGCTCGTACTCCATCTTTGCCCGCATGTCATACTCAGTTTTCAAATGATGCCCTCAAAAAAAATGAACTTTCAACATGCAATCGCCCAATTTTTTTAATTCATCTTATTTTGCCTTTCAAATGGATAGCCATACTAAAGAGCTCTGCAATTTGGTTGCGATTTTCTCACTCACCCAATGTTCGTTTAAAACTAATAGCTGTAGAAATCTGAAACAAGTGAAAGACAGTGCCAAATGATATTTCATGAGGAGTTGCCATTAAGGTCCGGATCAACAAGGATTAAAAATATTGTGATTTTAAAATTGTTTTGACAACCTTTAAAATATTGAAATTCTAACATCATTTTGACAACCTTTATTCTAATGTTCTTTTCCTAGGTTAACAAAACATAGGTTTTAAAACTCTATAATTTTGTATATATTATTATACATATATTATGAATCATTCGCAAGTAACTCTTTAATTATTTCTCGCTTTTAAAATTGTTGTCTTGCTTTATTTCCATGTCTTTCATATTCTGGGCAAATTGTTTGAATTTGTTCTTATATTGTTGTTGCATATGAATTATTGCCCTTCACAAAGATATATTTAAGGCAATGATGCTGTAGTTTGTTATGTTTAACTATTTACAAGACTTCGTTAACAAAAACAACTTTTAGATATCTGTTAAACCTTACATTATGTAAATGGATTTTCTTTTAGGTGCTTCATGTAAGGATTGGGGACCATGTGGAGATAGGTGCCAATACATGCATAGATAGGGGCAGGTGAGCTAGTTTACTTTCAACTTCATATATGCATCATCTTGAGTGGTTTATGTATCTGCAGACGCTCTTTGCTTCCTCTGGGGTCGAATCTTTTTGTCAAATACATGAACTTAAATTATAGTAAATGGCACTATTTGGTTACTATATGTATAATTAAATAATCACTGATTAGTCAGTATTATTTTCATTTACACTGCAGTTGGAGAGACACAGTTATAGGTGATCATACCAAAATAGACAATCTTGTTCAGGTGGTTTATAATTCCTTTATGCAAAATAAATCTGTCAAGATGTAGGCTAGATCTTTTTCTTTTCCTCAAATGAACCTTGATGTAATTTGAGATGTTAGTTTCTGTCTAATGACTAATCCATGTTGCAGATAGGTCACAATGTAGTCATTGGGAAATGTTGCATGCTTTGTGGACAAGTTGGCATTGCTGGTTCTGTGACGTATGTAATATGTATAATTCCTTTGCCATCTGAAATATTTATGTATAATAATGCATGAAAGGAAAGAATTTGGTGAATGATTTTTTAAAGATTTATTACATTTCTTATTTTCTTGTCTATAGGATGGGAGATTATGTCACTTTGGGAGGGAGAGTAGCTGTACGAGATCATGTTTCCATTGCTTCGAAGGTATTCCACCAAACCCGGCAATGTGGTTTTAATGTACTAATACGTTTGCTGTCCCAATAAGAATAAGTTTGTTGTGATTGGTAGTTTCCTTCATACCTCCTTATTATCTAACTGGACTCTATTTATTCCTTTGATCTTTTATGATTGGTTGGGAGTCCACTTGTTTCGGTTGGGAGATTGTTTGCAATTTGACCACTCTGTCGCATGAGTTGTTGAGGAGAAAAAAGATTTGGCTTGACAGTTATGGTTATGGTCATGGTTTCAGTTACATCTGGTGACTCAAGTCAAAACTCCTTGGAAATGCTAATAACCTCTGTTATTAAGCAAATCTAAATCACCAAGTTAGATGGATGCTTAGATGGATAGGTATATTTTTTGATGCACTACTTGATCTTGAAGATATAACTCAAGGAAGATCTAATATAATGTTATTTGGTCTGGTTTTGTTCATGTTTGGCATGACTTGACCACATGCATCTTTATTCGCCCATGGAATTTTGGAACTTTGTATTTGTAACAACCCAGGATATCACCCAAAATGGCTTGCCAGAAGGTATTATTTGGATTCTTTGATTCTGTATAAGTACCCAAGATCTACCCAGCAAATAACCAATGTGGAACTAAACACACGTCTGCACGGGTCCTCACATACTCTCCCCGTTTAAGCTCTGACGTCCTCATCAGGCTAAGGGTTCAAATCCATTCAAATCTAATCACCAACACTACGATCAGCCTGTGGTCAGCCCCAATGGATCTGTGTTGCAGTGTCTCCTAGTCCATATAGGTTATGGGCCGTGTCCGCTCTGATACCATTTGTAACAACTCAGGATCTCACCCACAATGGCTAGCCAGAAGGTATTATTTAAGTTCTTTAATCCTGTATAAGTATCCAAGATCTACCCAGCAAATAACCGATATGGGACTAAATACATGCCCGCACGGGTTCTCACATACTACCCCCATTCAAGTCCTAACGTCCTCGTCAGGCTAAGGGTTCAAATACATTTAAATCTAATCACAAACACCACGATCAGCCTGTGGTCAGCCCCAATGGGTCCGTACTGCAGTATCTTCTAGTCTACATAGGTTATGGCCCGATCTGCTCTGATACCATTTGTCACAATCCAGGACCTCACCCAAAATGGCCAGCCGAAAGGTATTATTTAGGTTCTTTGATCGGGTATAAGTACCCAAGATTTATTCCGCAAATAACCAATGTGGGACTAAACACACGCCCGCATGGGTCCTCATAGTATTTACGAGATTTTGGATTTAATTCCTGGCAAAATAATGAGCACATGCCGCTTCGCTGGTCCTATCGCAAATTAGTTAAGTTTTAAAGTTAAGATCAGATTCTACCTCACACATTTAGTTAATTCTGTATCTGATTACTATCAAGTCTCCGCAGCTTCGCTATTAGCACCTTTGTAAATGTTTTCCATCTTCTGTAACAGTGGTCTGATTACCCACAGGGAGGGTGATGGGTTCTTAATTCACGGACATGATACATTAGGGGCCACTGCAAATTCCATAAAACACATCCAGTATACATTTCTAATCAGTGTGTTTTCATCTTAGTTTGGGGAATTTGTAAGCTTTATCATGTTGCCCTTGTTACAATTCTCTGACAGTTTTAAACAACTTATTCATGATCCCCTCACTTGGGTATCAGGTTCGACTGGCAGCAAATAGCTCTGTCACAAAGGATATCGTGGAATCGGGTGACTATGGTGGTTTTCCGGCAGTAAGAATCATTTTTCTCTCTTCTTCGCCTTCATTTTTGTTTGCCTTTAATCATAATGCTCATGAGTGTCTCTTGTGATCTATCTTGTAGGTCCCTATCCATGAATGGCGCAGACAATCTGCAAAACTGCGCAGATTTTGTAAGGGCGATGTGTCTTAGAGAATAGCATTCTTCGTTTATCTTGGATTTAGAACTCATGCCTTGACTTAATATGAACGTATTTGAAGTGTCAGTGCAAATTGGGCTGAGATCAGCTTCATCACTAAAGTTCGGATGAAGAAGAAAACAGGCAGTGCCGTTGCCATATATGCAAACATAGTGATTCATGATTTCCATTTTTCTCCAGCCACACATGATCAAATATCCCAGTTCTATTTTTGCAATGTAACTTGAACTCCTGTTAGTTGAGTTACAAATATAATCTGAAGTAGGAAGCTTGTACCCTAGTTGGTGGTTCAGGATCATTTTAATTCTGCTGCTCCAGCTATTTGCTGTTCCAAGCCAATTTATCTTATGGCTCTCCAAATTTCCTATGACATTTTGGGATCTTTTGCATCGCATGAAGTCAACTATCATGATAATAAATATGGTCCGCCGAACCAAGCCGAACCAGCCGGTGCATTCTGTACTGAAGTGAACCGGCGCAGAACCAGTATTTTTAGAAAATACCGTTAACTGCGGTTCGGAGAGGAACTAGGTAGTTCGAGCTGAACTAGTATGGAGCGGTTCGCATTGGTTTAAACTAGTTCAGACTCATACCAAATCAGTATCGTGCTGGAGCAGTTCGGACCAATTTAAACCAGTTCAATCTCTATACCAAACCAATACTGTACCAAATTGGTAGTCGATCGGCACAAGTCTCGATACCAATTCGGCTAATCTTAATAATAAGTTTACTATAAAATCCAATCTAGTCTTTTGAATCGGATCGAGTTAAGCCGTCATGATAAGTTTGCTCCTGTTATTATAAAATCCAATCTAGGTGGGAACACGCTAAGGATTGGCTAAGCAGGGACTGTAAGGGCACGTTTATGTGGCCTTGCGAAAAGATCAAAAGGAGCAAGTCTGGTAATTGTGGCAGCCTGAAACCCGACAAACTCATTCATGTGACATTTCCCCACGTGAATGGAAAGGTCTGAAAGGAGGCAGGAGAAATCCCAGTTGCCGGTGGAGCTCATAGGTTTTACAACCCAATAAGATTGGAAATGACTATGTTAGGTGGATTCTCGGGTCCCACGAGTGCAGGCAAGGAGAGAGACATCAGCTTCTTCAAGTCCCTCATACTTCACTGTTTCTTCCCCCTTATTGGTTTACAGAGTTGAACCTTTATCCTCGGTTCGAATTGAATGAAAGAAATCTGTAAGCTACTTTAGGAGTATCTCTAGGGAAAGTTAATCTACTTTATATATGAAATTCCGATTCAGACTATGCTGATGCTAGATTTTAGACTACCATTTTATTGGAGACCTCCAGATATGGCCGAAACTGAATGAAACTCTGGAACCGATGGTTGTTATATTACTGCAAACCTCAATCCTTCAAAAATTGGAAGTTTAAGCAATGCACAGCCAACTAGAGGAACTAAGGCTCTTGATTTCAGGCTCACTATTGGGAAATGCTAATACTAATACAACCTGGTCATCGACCATAAGAGTTCCACATGAGAAGTAAGAAGTCCCATTTTCAAGAAGCAAAGTTCCAGAACAGAAGTTAACCGAGCATCCGGCAACATTCAGGTTTGCATTACAGAACCTTGACTTCTCAGATTAGGAAAATGGGAAAATAAAAATCTACAAAGAGTACATGCTCTTCACATCACCTGGCTGCATCTCTTGCACTCAAAGAAGAATGATAACTGGTACTCCTCTGCTTGCGATATGAAGTATAGACATCATCATATTGGCTCACTTCATTAGGATTTGCAGAAGCCCCAAGTCCCAACCGGCCTGAGCTGCTTGATCCTGGTTTGTGATCCACACTCCCATCTGCATTTCCAGTCTCTGGGTCCACCTGCAAGTTAGGAGGTGGAGGAATGCAAGCCCCTCCCTTGCGAACAGGAGGCTCACATTCATATTCATCATCTTCATCATTTGACACAGATGGTCGCACTGGTCCTTCTGATGGGTTTACCTCGCCAATTTCCTTGAAGAATTTTGAGACTCTGTCAAGAATCTCTGGCTGGGGCACAGTGGATAGCGGAATCACAGTGGGTATGTCTAGCGGGCTCATGGGAGAGTACGGAACGCCACTGCCAATCTGCATCTTTCTAACCATGCCAGGAATGAGTCCAGGAGGAAAAAGTGGATATGGTGGAGGGGTTTGGTCAGTTATGGTGGCTGCAGAATTGGGTCGCAAGTGAGGCATTGGTGGTTGGACAACCATAAGGGCATTTGCTTGGATTGGTACAGACCCTGAAAAGGAATTCGGAGCAGCATGTGTGTAAATGCCAGCCGGTAACTGGTTTGTTAGGCACGGCTGAGTCAGAGGTGGTATAAATTGGGATGGTGGGAGGGCTAATGCAGAAGGCAGTTGTTTCTCCATCTCCAGTTGATCTAGGGAACCTGGTGAAGATTTCTGCTTATCCAGATGCCATTGTTGAGGTGTATGTTGTAATCCTGTAGCATTATGATAAAATAAAATGTTAAGCACCATAAAACTCCTCGGAGTCAACTTAAATACACTTACTACAAGAAAAAATCAAGAGCAAACATTACAGATATTTGTGCTTCAGCAGGTCTACAGGGCTCAAAACATTTCACAGGTCTACAGGACACATAAGTATGATAAAGTGTGCAAGGCTATGAGACAGTGTCATGATTGGCTAAAAATTAAAATCCTCTATAAACCATTATAATTATTTTGCATGTTATACGTAAGATCATCAAAAAGAAGTCAAGATTTGTATGACCACTGGATGATTACCCCTTGGCACATGCCAATAGGACTTTTGGTCTTCTGGCTGGCACCTCTCTCTTCAGCGCTTGTGCTGGGGATAGAATCTGAGCTAGAGAATGCATATTCCCAGATGATGATGATAACCAGGTTTACCACTTGGCACAAATTATGCCCTTGATATAAGTTAAAATACCTGTATAAAAGGGTACATCAACTCATTCATAAACAAAAAGTTCAAGCAAAGAGTAGGGAAGCCTGCAACTGTTTTAACTAATAGCTTTTCTGAACTTCGGTGAGAGTCCAAGTCATGCCTTAGAATCTGAGGCAAAGGAGAGTACTCCAGGTCCACGAAGGTCATTCGACAGAACTAACAAATGCAGCAGGGTGTTGAAGCTCGAAGCTACATATACACCACAAATGATATATGGAACTTGAAAAAATAAAATGCTTTTGCACTTTGCTTGTCATCAGGTCTATTTTGATTTTGCTTGGTATATGAAAACCTCACACAAGCCACCTCCCTTTAATTGTGTACTTCCCCTCATATGCCTCGCCTATACATGCTGCAAAAACATGATTTTGCATGAAAAATTTGAGGTTGAAAGACCATAGTCTTCTAAGTAATTATTGCTAATGGAGGAACTTGATGGGGAATCAATTCCGGAGGTCGTCCATCAAAAAGTTAGCAAATTAACAAGTGAAGAGCCTCACGAAAATGGTCATAAATGAAAGTTCCGGGAACCCACAAGAATGCTCAAGCTTTGTTTCATTCCAGGGTTGATTAAGTCAAAGAAACTTAAAATTTTCTGAAAAGCTCACAGATGTTTTGCATGCAGAAACATGTTGAGCATGCACAGGGGTGTGTTCTGTCTGTGCAAGTCAGAAAGAGAGAGAGAGAGAGAGAGAGAGAGAGTGGGACCTGAGGGATCTGAAGCTTCTCTCTGTGTTGTTGAACGCAAAGGTGCTCCTCCTGTCATCTCATTTTCAAGGCTAGAAATAGTTTCCTGGTCATAAACTTCCTTTGAAGCCCAGAATTGTAGAATTTTCTCCAAGCGTGACTGGTTAGAATCTCTGTCATGCGGATTATTGTAAATCCTTGCAAGCATAGATCCCAGGACAGGTTTAAATGCCAGAGCCTCATTATCAAGATCTTGAGGATTCACCCGCCGCTTCAAGCTTGAACAATATGGCTGATGTCAAAACAACTTCAGGCAAGAATAAAATTGGCATTGGGAGGCAAACAAAATGAAAAGGACACCTTTGATGCAGTTAATCGGGAGGTAAGACAGTTCGGGCACGTTAAACTGAGAAGCACATTATAAATTGAAAACTCTCCGTGCAAGGGAGGAAATGAACAGTAAAAAATTAATAAATCCCCATTGTGCAAAACTCCAGAGTAATATTATTTCAATTATCAAGAGTCAAAACATAAGATGGACAGAAAACTATGCATGTAAGAATTGCTAATATTGGAATTTGAACAATAAGTGGCCAATAAGGCTGATTGGAGAAAACTGTGGTTATCCCCGCAGATAACTATGTGAACATGTTGCAAGAAGTAGCCAATTACATCATGCAGAGTCTACAATTGCTGTTAGCTAGCTCAAAATTGTTCTATGAACAATAAGGCTGTGCTAATCACTAATTATAAGTAGAAATTTAGTAGAAACAGCACTGGGGATAACCATACCAGTACGCATATAGACTATCCAGCAAATTGCAACAGCCATTGCAAATCAGTCTAGGAGAAGCACCAGAAAGTACCTACCATAGTTAACATTATGAAACACCATATATAGCGCCTCTATTTCTTCACTTCTACACCTCTGCAAAAAATTCTTAAACATTTTTATATGTTCTCAGGCTGATTCCCATGCATGCAAATGGATCTAGTAGCCAACTGTAATAAGTGATGTCTTCTAGGACAGGGTCACTACCTGTCCTTGAGGGTTCGTACCGAACCAAACCGGTGCGAAACCGGCACAATCTGGCCAGTATTTTCGAAGAATGCTGTGAACTGCTCTAAACCAGGAGGTTCGGAGTGGAACAAAAGCAGTTCTCACCAGTTCAGCACCCCCCCCCCCCCCCCACACACACACACACACACTTTCTTTCCAAAAAGCTTGAATTTATAGTCTACCAAACCGGTATAAACCGCCCAATTCACTCACTACTGAACCAGTAGCTGACCGATATAGGTCCCGGTACTAGTTCGCTAACCTTGGTTCAAACCCTGGTAATAGCATCCCTAGAGTATCTCAAAAGAGAAAAGGAATACCTATTGAACCTAGAAAATTAGTTGAGAACCCTACAGACCTAACATAAAAGATTTGGAGCCAAGAACAAGTCATCTACTTTGAATTCTGAATGAGATTAATTAAAGAAAATCTGCAACAAATAATAGTTCATCCACCACCTTAAGAAGCAGCATATGTGGCCACATATATAGATGCCTATCTTCTAACTGCACTAGATTCCCTATGGGTAAGCAGCTAAGCTGTAAATGGGCCAAATAGGCAGCCCACTTAGCACCATGCAGGTATATATTTGGCCTTGCTTAGCATTATGCGGCCATATATGTGGCAACTCTTATGCAAGCCTATGCAAGCACTATGGGTTCAGTCGATTGCTGGCTAGATGCAGGTAACAGCAAATTAAAGCAAATGTCAAATATCATAATTTTGGACAATATAATGTTAATCTGTAAGAATTAAAGCTAATAGCAAATGGAAATCCAAGAAGACCTACATGTCAAGAAACATAAAATTCTACTTTACACATATCCAGCTACACAATAACAGCACAAAGAAAAGGAAAAAGAGAGAAAAGGACCTGTCAAAAAGAATATCATTGGCCAGGAAAATGATGTGCAGCTGCCTCTCTGAATCATCCAGAGCAAAAATTCTATCTCTAAGGGCATCAGCCAGAGCTGGTGCAAATGGTGATCTCTGCATAAACCACATCTTCGCTCCCTTGATTGATTCCTTGGTACCAGTAATATTACTCAGCACACTGTTAAGCTCAGCTGCAACATCAGATGCAAGTGGTCCTAATAGGCCCTTGAATGATCTTGTTAAGGGCTCATAATCAGCTCGAGCTTGGCCCATGAAAGGTTGGGAGTGTAGTGATGGTTGATGCTGATCATAATAGGGTGGATAAGGCTGGTGCAATTGAGGTGTTCCTATCACAGAACCTGGAGTACCACCAGCTCCCATGGGAGGAGGGTTTAGGGGAGATGGATTCAACATGGGATTATGAGATGAAGGCATCATAGGCATAGATGAGGAAGGAAAGGGAGGACTGAAGGCTGAACCAGGCAGCCGTGTGGATAGCCATTGTTTGTATCTATAGTAATTGTGACCCTCACCACCAAAGAGGAAACTGTAACCAGGGTTATCATGCTGCTTCTCACGGATCATTGCTTCAAATTCAGGGCCATTCTTGGCAGCATATTCCACTAATTTATCAATTCGTTTTTGGAGCTCAGGATCAGAAGGAGGTGCAACTGGGGGAGGGGCTGAATCAAATGGGGGCATGTGAGGGGACGGGGGCATGAGATGAGGGGATGGATGAGGTACAAAGGCCGGAGGTGGTTGTTGCTGTTGTTGAAGATGAAGAAGAGAATGGTGATGGTGAGGATATAGCGGCTGCTGCGGAGGCACATGGCAATGGTAGGGAGGAATTTGTTGAAGTGAGGGATGAGGAGGCAGGAAAGGCGGTGCATGTACTTGGTGAGGGAATTGTTGAGGTTGTGGGTGGAAACCAAACTGCTGTTGTTGTTGCTGAGCAAAGGCCATTGCTGCTGAATATTCATGAGTTTGCCGATCCATCAATGTGAATGGCTAGCCAACAGTATGGGGCGTATATGGCATTCAAAAGCTAATAATATCTGAACAATCGTATTGACTCATTCTATAAATTGCAGACCTGTTTTTAGAAACATAGTAATTGGAAAAAAGAAAGTAAGATTTACGTCAGAAAGTAAATCATAGAAGTACGAAAAAAGCATGAAGACAATTGATATTCAATTCCATTATATTAATATCTCACCTGTATAATAACAGTATAAAAAAGATCACCTTTTATTACCAACAAAATTCATGGGACCATATTTCCAGCATATAACATATCAAAGAATAACACCCACACGAAATTTAATCTTACAGGTAAAACTAAAGATGCATATGGGCAAGGGAATAAATTGTATTTCATATACCTTGTACAAGGTAAGCCCCTGTTAAAAATAAAGAGGAGATTTTCATTTTAGAGAGCCAAACAAAATGGGAGACGAGGGATAACAACCACAAGCATGAGAGAGCAAAGGAAGAGCATTCCAATGGCCATCATAATTATGCAGAAGCTATTGAGAGAATAATTAGCACTCTAAGTTACTTTAAGCCTTGATTCTGAACTTATCTGAAGCTTCTTTTTTTTCTGCTCCAGCCACAGCAACCAACAATATCATGCAGTGTTATTCATAATTCTTATCTGATCATAGGGCAGATACTTACACAAGAAAAGATCAAGAATTTATAACGCCAATCAAAAGGGCATTTTTTGTTCAAAAACAAAACCCTAACAAAAAGATGTTTTGCAAGTCACCATAAGTTCCTTTTCAAAAATAAGCAAAGTTGCTGATTAAGAACTCACTCTAGCAGCCATGCTATCTGATTTAAAAAAAGAAAAGAAAAGAAAAGCTCATGGTGAAATTTACTTCTGAAAAGCAATATCAAGAATAAAACAACATCAAATATAAGAAGCTTGATTAAAATGAAGCAATCGCTAAAACGAAAAAATTTGAACAGAAAACAGAAACCTTATTTAGGGATAAATCCCACTATGTAGACGACTAAATGAAGAAGGCTCATGATAAAACCCCAAGCGACTAACATAGGAATCGCACAGCGGCTAATTTCCAGCTGCTAGGGTTTAGAGGACTGGGGTTACGGATTTGACTTTACATTATATTGGGATCGAGAACAAGAAGAGCAGCGCAGAAGAGGGAATAGCCAAGGCAACAAAGTATTACCAGTGATCCAGCGAACAGAAAGGCGGTCCGTTCCAGAAGGCGGTGTGGCGGGGCTCACCGGCCGGCGCGCGGCGGTGAGACGAGACAGGGAGAGGAGATCAAGCGGGCGAGATGGTGAGTGAGGGACATGTGGAGGAAAAAGATTATGAACAAAAAAGGAGACCAAGGGGCCTGACTCGAATGAACTTGGTCAGGAGTCTGGACATGGCAACGCGGTTCCCGTCAGGTATGGGCAACCCGCTTGGGATCTTCCAGCCTGAGAAGCCAGAATACTTATACACCGAAAAAGAAAAAAGCCAGAATACTTGATCCAAATTAATCTTATGAGAATTTGATGTCATGAGAAGTACTGAGATGGATAAAAAAATAATTATTTAACCAGTTTCCATTTTATTAACCAATTGTAGTCCCATAAAAAAGTAAAAACTAAATTACCCAAAAATTTCTGTATTTAAATATTTTTTTTAATTTTAGCATATTGTTTCGGGTTCTGTAATTGGATATAGGTACTTTATTAAGTATTGCAATATTGGCCTACTGCCAGCCGATGTCCAAATATGCCGTTGAGGTGCCCCATCGAAATGACATGAAAATTTTGAAAATGACTTAGAAAATAACAACAAGGAGATAAAAATAATATGGAATAAACCAAATGGATCTATCATATATCTTGTTTACTAGTTATGGAAGTTTAAAATACATATATGGGATCTCCGATCACCAATGGTTTTATTTCTAAGAGATGGTGATCGAGAAACACCAGAAAATGATGCCGCATGGTAGAGAGGATGGTGACCAAAGAGGACAACACCATCTCCATCTTCTTCTCTCTCTATGCGTTCGGGTGGGTGGGTGCATGTATGTCTATATCTGTCTTCGTGAAGAGAGAGAAGAGGGTGTAGATAGAGTCAAAGAGAAGGGTGGGGCCGAGGGAGAAGGAGACGGCAAAGGATTTGGAGGAAAGGAAGAGGCAGAGTGGAGGAGAGGAGTTTATGTAGGAGAAAGATAACTGACAAAGACTTTTGATTTCCAATTTAACTTTGTTTGTTCTACATCATTTTCATCTTGTTGTTATTATTTTCCACATCATTTTTGAAATTTTCATGCCACTTCTACGGGCACACCTTAACAGCAAAATCAGTTATTGGTTAACAACTTGAGGTGACACTAAACTTAAATAGATAAATCTTAAATAGCAAATAATATAGCAAAATAAATTTTAAGAAAATATAAATGAACAAAAAATAATCATGCAAATATCTGTTTATCAACATAAAAAAAAAAGTCTGAATCCCAAATACCTTGTAAAATAGATGTGCTCTAGTCCCAAGAAATCGAGATAAAACTCAGCCAATTTTAACCCACTTCAATTTTTGACAAAAAAAATCATATTAAACTTATATATTACTTGCATTGTTATCATTGCATGCCTAATAATTTGGATGGTTGGCTATTTTACAATGATTTTGGTGGGACCTGGATAGGAGTGAAAATAGGTCGGGTTGAACCGTGATTCGATCCGATTAAACTTGATTCGATCTATTTTAATAGATTCACAGAGCTGGTTGGGTTCTAAAATTAGACCCGTTTTATTTTAGGGGCCGAGTTTGGATTTTTTAAATTTTAGTCTAAGCCTATCCGATCCGATCTATTTAAAATTTAGATAATTTTAAATCTCTATCCTTACGGCCAATCTGATTTGAACCTATAAAATTATTTGAACTTGCAAGCCGCAGGGGTGCAAGCCAAGTCTTAAGGCGTGGCTCATTTCTGATTTAACTCTTAACTCTTAACTTAAATCCTGGATCTGTGATGCACCGACTTAACATAAGTATTCCATCCCACATGATTTTGCCATCTTAAAATCCGGTACACGGAAGTGGATCTATGGTGGGGAAATAACATACTTGGAGATGGAGACACTACATCGCATACATGGTGATGGTTCGGCCAGATTTGGAAAATATGAATTGTTCATCCAAATTAAAATATATATATATATATATATATATATATATATATATATATATATATATTCATAAAAAATGTTCATCTTTGCCCTCTATGGAAAAGGGAATGTGTTAAGTGAGGGAGTGCAATGCTATTAAAGACAGGGTAATCATAGCATTGTTACCCAAAAAAAAAAATCATCGAAACCTATAGGAAGGGAGGAGGGAAGAAAGGATACGGATGGAGTTGCTACTTTAAATATGTCTATATATTGTTACCAAAAAAAATGTGTCTACATATCAATTTTTTGAAATGCATTTTTTTTTGAAGAAATCATATAAACAATAAGCGGCTAACTCTCTCGCATGTGTCAAAGCAGCTTTGATAGTTTATAGAGCCCAATAAGAGAAAACTGTTTGAAGAGAAAAGAGTGTTTTGGCCATTCCACCGGCTAAAAGACAAAAATATGAAGACAATAGGGCAAGGGTTGAATGGGGCATTGTGAGGAAGCAAAGGAAAAGAGGTGGACAAATCAAGACACTGTTTCTCAGGGAGAGCCAATTCTCATCTCGCACCCCCTCCCTTCCTCTCTCCCCTCATCTCAGCCCCTTTTCATCGCTCCAAAACCTTCATCTTTGTCTCCTCCTCTCTCCCCCTTCCTTCTTTCGATCAGTGATGCCGAAAAGGAGAGCTGTAGCGGCCCCGACAGCAGCGAAGGCAGCAATTGGATTTGAATCAAGCCCAAAGGTCCAGTTCTATAGTGTCGGCCAGAAGAGGATATGAGGGCGATTCGCGATGGTGATCTACAGGTTGGCGAAGAAGATGCACGTTTCTTCCATTTGCTTATCGGAGCCTAGAAGTACTTTCATGTCCCTTTCCTTCACCATAGGTGTTCGAGCCTAGACCTCTGCTGGGGCGGCCGGACACCCCACTAGCGCTCCTCTTCCCTAGTGCATCAGGCCAGTGGAGAGGAGGCTGCTGGCTACCACTCTCGTCAACCAGGATATGAGGTGTTGGGAGAGAGAGGAGAAGAGAAGGGGGGGTGGCTTTTGGATAGATGGGAAGCATGGAGGGAGCACAAGAAAACTATCGGATAAGGAAGGAGAAGAAGCATGTGGGCATGGAGCATGGAGGAAGGGGGGAGAAGAAGCATGTGGGCATGGAGTATGGAGGAAGGGGAGAGGAATGGGAGAGATGTACGGGGTATGGCGGAGGTGAATCGAAGAGAGACGAATGGAAAAGGTGTATGATGAAGGACAGGGGAGAGGTTGTGCGTCTCTCTCCGCCATGCAGTGGATGCCACGCAAAAGAAGGAAAAAAAATTCGTGGCATGCCCAGAATGGACATTTTGGCATGCTAGGAAACCAACACTTGGGGTAGTTCTATATACACCCCCCCTATTGCTCAGGACACCCCCCAAAAACCAAAAAAAAAATACCCAAACTAACCTTTAGTGTAATTACCATATTGCCCTTGAAATTTTCTCATACACCCCCCTTCCTCCTCCTCCGTTTCGTTTTGAAAAGAAAAAAAAAAAAACACCCCTCAAACCCCCCTTAAACCCCTCCTCCCCCGTTCCCCCTTCTCCCTCTCGTCGCCGGCATTCTCCCGATCTCCGACCACCTCGCCGGCTTCTCCCGGAACCACCTCGCCGGCTTCTCCCGAAATTTTTTTTTCACGGTTCGTGCTCCGTTCGGCACTGGATCGCCGAACAAAAGGCTTCTGTTCGGCTGAACAGTGCCGAACAGAAGCCTTCTGTTCGGCTGAACAGTGCCGAACAGAAGCCTTCTGTTCGGCAACCCTCAACCGAACAGATCTGTTCGGCTGCACAGTGCCGAACAGAAGGCTTCTGTCCGGCACTGTTCAGCCGAACAGAAGCCTTTTGTTCGGCGATCCAGTGCCGAACGGAGCACGAACCGTGAAAAAAAAAATTTCGGGAGAAGCCGGCGAGGTGGTTCCGGGAGAAGCCGGCGAGGTGGTCGGAGATCGGGAGAATGCCGGCGACGAGAGGGAGAAGGGGGAACGGGGGGGTTTTGGGCGTTGGCGAGGTGTTTTGGAGGGGAAGAGCGGGGTGGGGGGGAGTTTGGGGGGTGTAGAGAGCAATTTAGGTGAGGGGGTGGGGAGGGTGGGGGGTAATTTAGGAATTTTTAATTTTTTAGGGGTGTCCTTAGCAAATGGGGGGGTGTAGAGAGTATTTAATTTTTTTTTAATTTTTGGGGGGTGTCCTGAGCAATAGGGGGGGTGTATATAGAACTACCCCAACACTTGACGCATCCGGGAGAGTCCTAGACTCTACTTTAATATATACTAAGAAGAAACCCCACGACTAATACTACGGTTTTTTTAATATTTTTTAATGAAATAAAGAGAACCACCAGTGCTTCAGGGTTCCACTTCGATCCTATCTCAATCTCAAAGGATATATAAGCGTTATATATTTTCCGATAGTCATTCATCACACCTCTATATTTTTTAAAATGATTTTAGAAAAAAAAAATACTAAGAAATTGAGAGGAAGACATGCTTACAATATATATCTATCTATGATAGGTTATCTTGTATGCATTCTTTTTTCTGACCGAAGGTCAGGTATATGCTTACATATTTTTTAAAACAAAATTAAAAATAAAAGATCAAAAAGTCGAAAGAAAGTTTAATTTTTGGAAACTAAGTATGATTATTGCATCAAAAAAATGATTAGTATTAAAGATATATTTATTACTCGCGCAACGCATTTTTCTTCCAAGTTTCATCTTCAAAGAGTTTGGTACGGATATACTTTTCTGGAGTTGAAACAATAGCTTCTTCTGCAAGCTGAGAGGTAGAAGGTCCAACACTAGATGTTAGGCGCTGATGAGGTACTTGTAATTCCTTTTCTTAAATTTTTTTTGTGACTTTAAAACTAATTGTATCGGCATCAAAGTTTTGCAAACCAAATGTGATATGAAATATACAACCGAGATTAAGTATCTTTTCAATAACAAAAAGAAGAGTGAATCTATAGCAAAGTTAATTGCTAGGACACCAATTAATTGCTCGGCCAATTTGTCGAATATTACAAAATTTTCAATAACGGTTTTATCTTCAACAATTGTGTTTAAATTGTACCTATATATAGGTTAATAGGAAAATATTAATCTAATGTTGGATTATTCATGTTTTCTTAAAAAAAATAAAGGAAGAGACCGAGCAAACATGGCGTTACCATGGTATGAGAATTTGATTGTTTTTGCCGCACCGATTACACCAGAAGTTATTTCTATAAACCTTTATAGCAGCTCTGCAATTATAACATGCTTTATACCACCAACCGTAACTACTGTCAATTATTTTTAAAATAGCTTTGCACATAAATTTCACCCCCTGAAAAAATTACTTTCTTATTTCTTTTGAAAAAGATATAATACTTGAATTGTATTAAAAAAAATCAGATTAGCCGAACGGAACAATTTTATCATTTAAATTGTCAAAGCATTTACAGTATTTTTTTTTTTTTTTGCTATTACATATCATACCGGAAATTTTTTCGCATCAAGTTCCAATAAATATTTGATTTCTTTTCTATTAGCCACTGCTTCCTCATGGGGATCAAAAGCTATTTCTCCCTCCCATGCCATAAACATAATCGAAGCAACTTGTATTCCCAAATTGTGCATTAATAGGTGTATGTATTCAGGTAAAAGAAGGAACATGCTTTATATATTTTGAATAGTGGACAAAAGTATTTTGCTGTAATCTATTTTGATAGTCGATAATTTCTTGTATTTTTGAATTCATGTAATATTTTGATGCAGAAGTGGTGGATAAACAATCCTTTTCTAAATATACATGAAATTACAGGAAAATTGTACTGTCAAGAAATCTTAGGACTTTTTTTTTGGGACTAAAAAAAAATATAAAGAAAGTTGCCTTAATATATCCTTACAATCATGCCAACTTAAATGTCATTATATTTTTATCCATATTTGCTAAGAGTAAAATAGTTATTTTGCAAGCAAATCTATCAGTTAAATGTCATTATATTTTCTTGCTGGAATTTCACTAAAATTAATAAAATTAAACTTGTGCAGAGGTATAATGTCAATGTTGTTGTCCACGTATTGTATAGTCGTCTATTTATTTATATAGATCATATATTGATGGATAGTTATCTTAAAAAATTTTCTATTATGTGCTATATTAATTTTTTTCTAAATAAAATACATGTCCTTTTATAAGAAGGCTCTTGAATTGACCAATAGTTCCCTATATATAGAATAAATATATCATTGATATATAAATAATAGTTTGGTGCAGAAAATAACATCAACTAAATAAGTAAGTTTGAATAACCTCTTCGTCAAGAAATATATAGTAAATAGAGATCCCAGATCCTTAAAAGCCTTACTTTTATTTTCCAATTACGTTTTTCCAGCATCAATAGAGAAAACAAAGTAAACAAACTATATTTTTTTTATCAACTTGCTTTTACATAAGATAGCATTTAATTAAACAGTTGTAATAAATAGTAACAACCATTTCTTTTATAAGTATAAATAACAAAAAAATATTTTTTCAATAAAAATATTGTACCTGAAGAAATATCAATAACTTTTTTTTATAAAAAACATTCCTTGTAGAATTGTCCAAAATTGTAGAATTATTTTCAATCCCTCCTATGAACTTACTTTCGAGACAACAATATATAATTGCCCATAAGGGAATGCAGGTTTAGGTGCGTAAACTCCACCATGTTCCAAAGTTTGGCTTTGACTTTTGTTGATTGTCTTCGTAACAAAGTTTTACCAAAAAATGTCTTCTTTTAAAAATAAATAGCCATTTTGTTTCAGAAACTTGCATCACAGTACAGAAAATATATATTTGACACCAACATGATTACCATTGATGATCATAGCTTCAATTACTTTTGGACCCAGTTGAGTAATTATCAACTTGGTACCATTGTAGAGACCCACACTTTGATAGATATTTCGTAGAAGCATTATAGGACAACACTACAATAGATTAAGCAAACTACAAATGAGCGATAAAATAAGAAAGGAGTTGAGGTTTGATGAAGATGATGGAGGTTTTGAAAGAGAGAGAGTTTAAGATGAAAGATTATATCTAGATTCTAGAGGAAGAATAGATATAATCCTCTAGAAGCAAGATTAAAACAGAAAAGAGGTCGCTTGTCGGCAGAATAGGGGTGAGAAATCCTAATCCGTTTAGGGCATTTATCCTAAACGGCTAAATGCGAGGTAGGAGGAGAGCCAGTCAAATCGGAATTCAGCAGAGAGCTAGAAACTGAGAGGTGAGGGAGGTTGTCAGCTCGCCACTCGATCAATGACAAAAGGCGAAAGGGGCCACGTAGGCCTGGACTAGCCTATTGGGTTTAAATCTAGATCAGGCTTGTCCGAAATATTTTAAGCTTGAAAGGGCTGGGTGGCCTGTCCGACCCATGAATATATTTAGTATGCATGTACATAAAAACGTACATACATTCGTATGCACATACATACATACATACATACATACATACATACATACATATATATATATATATATATATATATATATATATATGCATTTTTACAAATATAAATATGTAAACAGCCACCCACCCACCCTCTACTAGCTCAATGATAGCTAAAGAAAACAATAAGTGGCTTAAACGTTAGGCTTGATGGACTTTAGGTGTATATATAATATTTAATCTTTTAAATCTCAAGAGGTCAACCCAAACTCAACCCTAATAAGAAACGACATAACCCATCTCAAATTTCATGATGTTTAGTAACTAGGGTGGGTTGAATAGGTCGACCCGCCTAGCCGGTCACCCTGAGCCTCCAGTGGGTTGGGTCCCCTGAGGACCCGTTGTTTCGGAAAAAACATCTTTGTTGAAGCAGCGATTCAACCCACCCAGCCGGTCACCCTGAGCCTCTAGTGGGTTGGGTCACTTGAGGATCCGTTTTTTTTTTTTTTTTTGGTACAACGGTGACTCACACCCTACGGGTGTGGATGCGGCCAACAAAATCTAAAAACAACAAAGCAGCTAAAAAGTCCGGCACACTGTCACACTCCCTCCAAACACAACCTCCAGAGTGGTGAACCGCATAGGAAGCAACCTAATCAGCTGCACAATTAGCTTCCCTGTAAACATGTGTAGCCTGGTAAGCTCTACGCTCCAGCAATAATCCATGAATGTCAAGTAGCAGTGGCCTACCCTCTCCTGCACGCCTCCTACCCCTGATCCAGTCAATCACTATGCCGAGTCGCCCTCGAGGATGATCTGGTCCGCACCTAGTATTCGTCGGGTGGAAGAGATGTCCTCCCAAGCGGCTCGGAGCTCAGCACAAACCACTGAAGAATTGAAAATATGCTGACCCCCTGCCGCCACTAGGGGTGCAAATGGGTCGAGTCGGATCGGGTCCTGGGTGACCCCGATCCGACCTGATTTTTTGTTTGGGTCCTAATTTTGGACCCAGACCCGACCCGGTTGAAGATCAGGTCGGGTCGGATTCGAGTTGGGTCCGGGTTGGGTTCGGGTTCGAGTCGGATCGGATTCGGATCCGAATCGGGTCCAATTTTTTTATATTTTTGGGAAAGAATTTGGGCAAATCTAATTTGGTCATATCATAATTATGAGGTGCCGGGTAACCCATGACTTGAAAGACTTGCAATTGATCTCCAGTCAGAACAGATGACCCCGACTTACTAACTAAGTCGGTCTACAAGCCAAATTTCATATCATACCATTTTTTGTCCATGTGACTGATTGGACGGAACTTGGTGTCTCCCAGCTCCCCTCTCACGAGGACAAAAAAAATCCCAGACCTTCTTCCAAAATCCAATTCCATTGCAGAAAACTGGCACATGACCCATATTCAGTTCGGTGTTCCCTCACTTCCTCCCTGTAAAAGTTAAAAAAAACAGAAACCAAAAAACCGAAGGAAAAAAAAAAAAAGAAAAACCAGCTACCGAGAGACGACCCAGAGGTATCAATAGTGTAATAGACCGAGAGAGGATCCCGACGGACCAATAGTGCCACGACCCACACAAAAAAAAGAAAAAAAAAACTCTCTTTTGCTTTTTTCCCCTCTCTGTTTCTCTCTTCGGGTCCATTCGGATCGGGTCGGGTCCGTTCGGTAAACCCAGACCCGACCCAGAAAATGATTCGGGTCCAATTTTAGGACCCGACCCGGACCCGCGAGTCCTAAAATTCGGGGTCGGGTCAAGTCTACGCGGGTCGGGTCGGGTTGGGTCTCGGGTCAACCCGACCCATTTGCAGCCTTAGCTGCCACTAGTCTAGAAATATGATCTCTGATGACAAACCCTACACCTCCGCCTCTCCCGTCATCGACCATATTGCTATCGAAATTCACCTTCAGAAAACCAGGTAGTGGGGGCACCCAGGATACGAAAACATATCTAGACGCTACAAAAGTAGAAGAGGGGCCCCAGATGTCCCTGGCCAACCCAGTGGGTGAAATCTCAATAGTGCTCAAGAACTCCTCAGCGTGCAGCACTGCTCTGGCCACCACTGCTCTTGGGTGAGCTACTTCCCTCAAAGACATCAGCATTCCTGTCCAACCACGAATGATAGGCCAGGTAGGCAGCACGAGTCCCTCTCTCCTTCGACCCAGACTCTGACACCGAGGCCTCCAGAAAGCGCAGAAACTCCACAATAGACGACCACCTCAGTCCCTGATCAGAAATGAACCCGGCACACCTCCAGATCTGGCTAGCCCGCGGGCACTCGACAAGCACGTGATAGATAGACTCCTCCACCTCTGGACATACTCTACACTCTGCAGCTATCCTCACTCCCCACTGCACCAGGACACTCCTAGTAGGTAAGTAGCCCTAGGCTAACTTCCACAGGAACAATGCAACGTGGGGATAGATACGAAGTCTCCAGATCTAACTACCATCAATCTACCGAGGCACCACTCCCCCCCCATCCTTAATATGTCGTGGGAGCTCACTATCGTCCGCCCAGATAGGCTCCATACCCTCCTGTCCGCTACTGCCCCCACAGGGACCGGCAATGACAGGATATGCTCAACAAGCTGCTCACCAAATACCTGCTTGACAAGGTCTGCATCCCATCTTCTTTCCCCCTAGGCAAACAAATCACTAACTATACAACCCTCTAGCCATCTATAGTGGATCAGTGTGGGCCAGTCGATCACTAGCTGATGGTCCGACCATCTCCAATCTCTCATCTGATCGCCGGAAGCACCCCTGGGGCACGAGTACATATCTCTCTCCAAATGAAAGAAGACCCTTGTCCAGCTTAAAAATCTACCGAGGTGGTGGGGTCTCTATACTTCGCCCTCAGTAGAGAAACCCATAGACTCTCCGGCTCTAAAAGAAATCTGACTGCTAGCCTAATAACCAGTGTCTCCCTGCGCTCGAGTAGAGAGTGGACTCCCAGCCCACCCCGACCAGTCGGTTGGCAAATAACCTCCCATGCCAGTAGGGGGACGCCCCCTCTGTCCCCACGCCGCCCCTAGATGAAACCTCTGAACATCTTCTCCAAGTCTCGGAGCAAAGCAACAGGTACCGGTGTATTGAATAGTAAGTAAACAAGGATGGAACTCAAGACTAACCTCAAAAGAGTAACTATGCCCATCATCGACACGGAGCTCGCCTGCCAGCTCTCTAATCTGCGCCTGATACTCGCCTTCATGGATGTGCACTCCCCCCTCTGCAGACGCCGGCCCGTGATCGGGACCCCAAGGTATCTAAATGTCCCCTCCTGCTCGCCAATCCCCATACTGCTCATGATGGAGGTCTTCACTCTCGGGTCAGTCCTCGGACTAAAACATATGGCTGACTTAGACAAGTTGACCATCTGACCTGAAACTCCACAGTACCTCTCTAGTATTCTATTAAAAGTCTGTGCTGATCTCCGTCGCGCGGGCTAGTAACAAACAATCATTCGCGAAAAGCTAAGAGATGTGGGCTGCATCTGTCGCCGACCTATAGGCCTCTACCTCCTGTGATGCTGCTGTGTGGCGGAGTGCGTGTGATAGAGAATCTGAGCAGATGATGGACCCGTTGTTTCATAAAAAGCATCTTTGTTGAAGCTGTGAATAACCTAACCAAATTGTAAACTTGGTTACGTGGTTAGACCACCCAAACGCTCTCGAATCGGTACTCGCGACCCGAGCATAAAAACGGTTCGGTCCGGGTCACCGGGTTTCAAACAATTTAGCACCAGCAAGGGAACCCTATGCGCCCTCGGTTTCTCCCACGCTGTCTACAAAGCTGCCCCACCGCTCCATGCATTCGCTGATCCAATAAGTGATCCATTCTCTCCGGCCGAGGAGCCGAGCGTGAATGAAGAGGCCCCTTCTCCGCCCACGAATTCGATGTCCAAGAGTCTAAGAAAGATCTTCGCCTCCGCCGCGTCAAATGCCTCCAAGAACCCCAGCTCCGGAGCTCCGCTCCCGGAGCTCGCCACCCTTAAGAAGCTCGCGGTCTCTCCCGACTGCGTCCCCTCGCCTTCTCCTACCACCGCCGGAGCTGCGAAGAAGCCCGCGAAGGCTTCTCCCGTGGTCTCGTCGCAGGTGCTGGCCCGGCTCAAGGAAGCTGCTTCGAAGAACTCCAAAGCATCCCTTCCCCCTGGTACCGCAACCTTCGTTTCCTTTTCTCTGGATTTTTTTTTGTTTTTTATTAGCCTCTTTTTGAGTTTGGGATGCTTGAGCTGGGTCTTGGTTGTTCTCCAGCAGAAGACTCTGCGGTGGAGATTTCGAAGGCGATATCATCCATATTACATGGTACGTTATAGTTATTAGATGATAATTCGTTTGTCTTATCTCCACAATGACTTTCGTAGGATGTCTTAATGCATTTAAACTGCCTATATTGAACCATAAATGTTTACAAGATGGGCTTTTGGATATGTATCAAGCATTTTTTTTAGAGTTACTTTCAGCTGCCACAATTCATTCTGTGAAAAATGAATTTATTAAATCTGATTGTGGACACTTAGATGGGCAGAGTTGGGCGGTATAAGTAGTTCTAGGCACTCCTTTGACTGTGAAGATGGAGGAGGATGATCCTTTCCATTGATATGCAAATAGTAGGAAGAGGAAGAGATGGTAGTTGGGAGAATGTAAATACTTTGTCAGTTTAATTTGGAGGTTGGTGAAGGACTTATGAGCTAGGAGTTAAAAGGCTCTTTAGAGACATATAACCCTCGGATGTCTTGCCATATTGATAGAGAAGGCTGCACAAACCAAGAACTCTGTAATTCTATGAAGTTATATATTCAAATGGTGGTTCAAGCTCAGTTCCTAAAAGTAAAAGCTGCATAACAATGGTGTGAAAGCCTGCTGCTGATCACTAATTATACAAGGGCACACTGTGGGCTTTAAGTCGACTGTGATCTGAAAACCACAAAGCCCAAATTCACTGAAAGGAGGGAAAGTGTGTCTACACTAGTAAAGCATGTTATCAACATCCACACTGGCAATCTCAATAGATTATTCCGTGGTATCATTCTTAGTATAGTTGGTGAAGCAGCAGTTATGTCGAATCAAAGTTGGAATGGAAATGTGTCCTTTCACTGATTTCTAATTTATGCTTTCGATTCATTTTATAACATGGCATTTTCTTCTCCTTTTCCTTCCAATTTTGTTTTTGATCCATGTGAAAGATTGTGTTCACAAGTAATAACTAAAAAGCACTTTAACATCAAATCAAAAGGTTCCAAAGATTTAGTGGAGAGACAATGCATAGCATAAAAACTACATTATTATTGTCAAAAGCCTAGCTTTTACCTCTGTCTATTCATATAGCTTAACCTAGGTGATTGCCCAGGCAACTGATCAATCAAGTTTTGATTAAAATATTCAATTGTTAGTTGCTAGAATTGCAAGTGCGTGCATAAGCAGTTTGGTTTTGGGTGCAAGGAAGCGGATACTTTATAAACACTTTTAACAAGGTAGTGCTTAGAAGATGGGTGGAAGTTTGAGATTTTGGGAAGATTCATACGTGGGTGCATTGTCTTGGGTAGAAGATTCCAGCTATAAGCTTCAAATTTACTATTGATAGCAAGTGAATATTTGGATATGGCTTAAGCTATATATGGTAAGGTTTGCAATCTTGGTATCGAACCTGATACCTTTCCATCTCAATACAATGTCAGTACGCCCGTTACAGGGATCGGTTTGGCATATCGATACTAGGTATACCTTCAGTTACATGTACCAGTTTGGTATTAGTACAATATAGTATGCACTGGCATGACGTACCTATATAGCGAAAATAATATGCAGCTACTTATTAGCAATAAAAAAATTAAAATGTATTCTAATTTGTAATATCAATTGTTAGTTTTTACAACCTACGTTAAATCTATCAAGATATGTAATGTTGGTGGTAGAATAGTAGACATAATAACATTTTACTGTTGTCTTATCTCAAATGGCAGAGATTGCCGAGCTTCCCTTGTTGTCCAACTTGCTTAAGCTTGGAACTTGGGTCTAAGGATTTCAATGAAATATATTTTAGAATCATTTATCTAGCACTTTAATTCTTAGTTATATGTACTCTTTTTTAATGCAATTTGACTTTTCTTATGGGTGCAATCTAATGTACCTTGATCCAGTGGTGGAACCAAAATTTTAACGACAAGGGGGAAAATATTTTGAAAAAATCTAGTATAAGTGTATAAAAAGAATTAATTACCAACAACTAACTTATTCATCTAACTATGAAATAGTCTCAGGGAACTAACAAATCAAAAAAGTGAGAAAAAGTCCTAAAAGTTATTTTAAAAGGAACTTGATATAAAGTCATCCTCCATGGGTCTTCCCTTCACCTGGCTCCACCTTTGATCATAATCATGCTAATTTGGTTCTTCTCTTTGATGTGATACAATGTAAAAAGCCTAAAAGAAAAGACATTTTGAAAAAGAAGAAGGCTATGTACCAATGTAGCTATTACAAAAGCCAAATGCAATGAGTTGTTGCTGGCCTGCTTAGTTGCTTCTACACATTCTCCTCTTCTCTTTAACTTGAGAAACTTAAGGGGGAAAAAAAGCAGTCATCAATTTAGAGAACATGGAAGAAAAACAAAAAAATCAAGGGGTAAAACTTCTGCATAACTGGTTGCTGGTTGGATGTTTGGTGCCAAAAGAAAGCTTTCTTTTTCTCTTATTCAGATGTCCTATGAATTAGAAAACTAGAATTTCACTTCTTCCAGCTATTCTTCCTTTGCTTAAAAAAAAGGTTTTTGTGAGGTGTTCTTCTTTGAGACCTGCCATTATCTTCCAAAAGAGCTTCGAGGTGTTGTGGATGGGATGGGAGGTTTTGGATATGGGAGGAATTTGTGAGTATTGTTACATGGATGTCTAAGATTAAGTGATATAACCTCACATAAAACCTTCCATGTAGCTATAATAATTCTCCCAACAGAATAGTTAATTTTAGGAGATTATTAACCACGTAATTAGGGAGTGGGGGCTTGGGATTCTCTCTGGACATGTCCAAGTTGGGGGGGGGGGGGTCTTTGACTCTTCAGAATTTTCAGATATTTCAACCAGCAGGGGCTTCTGAAGTCTGAACTGAGATGGAATCTTTGAACTTTCCGGGGGGATGGGGGGTGGGGGGCAAACTTGCCCCCACCTCACTCTTTGCCCCCCACCTCACTCTGCCCTTGCCTTACTTCCTTCCTGAGTATTTATAATTTATATTCATAATTCGTGTTTCCAGGGAAAGCTACAATGAGTGGCCAATTTTAATAACCGAACAATTTTCTGATCAGTTAAAGTTCAGAAACTGATGAATTTAGCATAGCATATGCTTAATCTTGTCCTTAGTGTAGAGGGAATCAAGGTATGAGTTGGCCAAGTAGTATTTGACCCATGACTTAAGATGGCTGGATCATTCCATCCTTGTAAACTGGTCGAGCCCTACTGAAGTAGGTGGGTAGTGTGCACCAATTTAGTAAGTTGCCTGTTCAAGTTGCATCCTTAAGTTCATCGAGTTAAAGGCTCAGTTGCTAGGTTTTCCAACCTTACTAGATGCATCTGTAATTCAATGAACTCCTTAGTGAGAAACTTCTGAATGTTGAAAATACTTTGATGAGCAATAATTTCTATGTGTGCTAGTGCTGCTAGCCTATCCAAGCTAAACATCGTCTTGAAGGTGGTCCACACAGCCTTTATGGAAGGAAACGAATTGTGGGTCCAAGTTAAGAATAACATATTTAAGAAGAAAGGTTATGACATATTGATCAAATGAATGCAATTTTTACATAGCTGTCATAATTCATATCGTGAATATCACCATTGCTAGAAGGATATGCTCTATCCATTGGGCCCCACATGTCCATCCCATTTAGTGCAGCATCATGGATGCAACTCAAATTGCTTGGTTAGTCTCATCCTATCTAACTTCTCTTCAAATGGTTGCAGTAAATGAACCAAAAGAGGTGTTTGAAGTATCAAAGTGGTAAAAAAAGATGAAATAAGTGATGTAAATGAAGAAAGCGATAATCAGAAGCAACAGAAGATTGGCGATGAAGATTAAGAGAGCATATATGAACGAAAACTACTGATGTGGAAATAAGTATCTCTCTTCTTAATTTCATTCTTCCTAGATCACCTTTTCATCTGGAATGCTTAGTCAATTGTGAAAGCCCTTTTCACACCTATGAACCACAAAAAGTTACAGCCTTACTGCTGCCTTAAAAGTTATTCTTCAAGTATGTCATGGGTGATCTGACAACTGTCCAGGAGCATATTACCCCTATTCTTTCATAGGTATTCATATTATGCTGAGTCACAATCTCTGAATCAAAATAGTCAAAGTCACTTCTTGTGAGGCTGATGATACCAGAAAGATTTCCTTTGGTTAAATAACAAATCTAGTTTAACACATTTCTTATGACTAAGATGATATTCTGTCCACTGTTTACCGAATTTGACTTTTCTACCTATGGTGATCATTAATGGTAAATGGTGAAATCTACCTTCACTATTCCAAACCAAAGTTTAGTGCTCTTCAGTACAAAATTTTCTGTCTAATATTGGGGCATAGTCTTTCACTTGAATGTCTTTGTCATCATATGCTCCTTGTTTCAGGTAACAGTGATGCAGCGGGCCAATCTTCAGCAGAGCCCATGCTAAAGAAAATTTTAGATTTACCATGGTTCTCAAATATGTCCCACACCGGCACAGCACAGTGGAGGAAGGATGTATCAAGAGGAAGGAAGCAGAAATATATATTCAAGAATACAGAGTCTCGTCGCTTTACAAAACTGATGAGAATGTGTGCAAACAAACTGGGTACTGAGTCTACACTCGAATTCTTTGGTAAACTGGGGAGAGAAACAGGTATCAAGGAATGCAATGCCTTAATAAAATTTTGCATAGGCAGGGCAAGATATAGTGCTGATGAAGATGATTCATTGGTCCAAATTCATAGGGCCTATCAACTCTTTTTGTCCATGAGAGAAAGGGGCTTTCAAATTGATGAAGAAAGTTATGCTCCATTTCTTATGTATTTGGTTGATATGAAAATGGCACAAGAATTCCAACATTTCAGTAAATTCTTTAAAGATGAGAATCCAGGATCCTGCTCCAGAATAGGTTTCTACGAGATGTTGCTTTGGATTAGAGTTGGTGATGAAGATAAAATTCGGGAACTATGCTGTTCTCTTCGAGTTGGTAGCAATGAAGAAAACTGCAGCTTAGCAGGTACAATACTTTGGCATTGTTTAGCAGTTTTTACTTTATTTTTTCTGTTTTGCTTTCATTTAATTGTTGTTCTCATTCTCTTTTCATTTATCTGATAGGCTTAAAATAGACATCTTGTCGATAAAAAATGTCTTTTTTTCTCTTATTTGCTTTTTTAACTTGATATTCTGCCAAAATGCAAGCTTCAGATTTTTCTTTTTGATTATTCATGTTTTGTCTGTCTTTTTTTTTACCTAATAACCTGAACCTTTATGCTGGATCTCTTACATATGGATTTGCTATGTGGATCAGATTATGACTTATCTTTGATTTCATTTCATTCTAATCTCTATCTGAGCTTTTTCACTAAATGAGGCTGCTTTAAGGCTTCATCTTAACCTGTTTACCCAATTTAAAATTATCAACTCACCCTGTTTTCAGTTTGTGTTTAGTGTATCTACTTCTTGTATCATTACAGCTGCATGATTCAAGTTGCAACTATAGTTGTAAATGTCTGCTGACCTAAGACTTGCTTTACAGAATATTAATATGAAACAGTAAAATAGATGGTTTATTTAAGAAAGGTTGCAAGCATGAGGAGGTAGGTTTTCGGGCCCTTGCTATAAATTCAGTTACTAATCTGAACAGTTGTAGACATCAAATTTAGGTGGTTGGGTGAAGTATTGGTCCTTAGTCTCTTGAAGTAGATTCTTGTGTGAGATAGTGATAAGAGAATAAATGGTCTATTGGTTTTTGCAGTCTCTTAATTAGCTGTCATAGAACTGTGGGTACATGGTCCGATGAATCGGCCCGTACCGGCCGGTTCGGACTGGTCTGGCTTGTAACCTGTACGCTGGAGCAGTAGAAATCGGTACGGGCTGAACCCAGCCGGAGTCGGGGAAGATGAAGAGGAGAGAGAGAGAGAGCGGGGAAAAGAGGAGGGAGGAGAGGTCTCCGCCGCCTGTGGGGGGGCGGCGGAGCCCACGGGGGTGCGCCGGAGGCTGGGGCTGCGGCTGCGTCTGCGTCCCCCTGTTTCTTTTGAAACAGGGGATGCGGCCGCGGAAAAAAGGGATTTGTAAGTGAAGTCGGCAACCGATTTGCCGACTTCACTTAAAAATCCAAATTTAAAAACCGCGGCCACGTCCCCTATTTCAAAAGAAATAGGGGACGCGGTCGCAGTCGCGAGCTTTGCCGCGCCCCCTCGCGGGCTCCGCCCCCCCTCCCCGCGCGGCCCTCTGCGGGCGGCCTCTCCTCTTCTCCCTCTCTCCCTCCCCCGCTCGCTCTCTTGTTCTCTTGTTCTTCCCCGGCTCCGGCAGGGAAGAGTGGTCCAGTTCGGTACCGGTTTAAATTGGTCCGAACCGGAACCGCGCCGGTCCGGTATACGACCGGTATGCCTACCGGTACCGGTACGACGAACCTTGTGTGGGTAACTACCATAAAAAATGATATATTAGTTTTATGGAGCCAGGAAGTTCCATATATATTACTTGCATTTACTTTTAGTAGATTGCTTCACGTAACTGTTGCTATAGCCTGGCTTACCTCTTGTGTACATCTAGTTACTAAGCCTTCTCCAAAATTTTGTAATGATGAAGAACCAGCTGACACTGAATTGATTGAGATTGTTTTTTCATGTGTGACAACGGCCAGGGCGAAAACAAGGGAAACACCCACTTTTGGGTCTCTAAAAAATAGTATTAGGAGACTTGGGAGTTGGGATGGTGCAGTAGAGTAATAATGTGTTGATTGTGCATGAAACATCCAATTACAAACATCTACAGAATATATTGGCAAGTATGACCTGGGTATGAGATGTGGAATAGGAAATACTGAATGTTTTCATTTCATCAATTTTCAAATCCAGTGACTTTGTAACTGTTGCTGGTGGTCCAAACCGAGAACGATTGACACAGCGGTGTGAACGGGGTTCCGTCTGAGTTGTCTTGGTTGGTGTTGGTTACGCTCCACCTTCCACCGGGAAACCTGCAAGCAAGCCTCGCACCACCACTGGGGTAGTGGGGGCCCTCCGACGATCAAGTCAGAGGAGATTGGAGGAGGAGGAGAGATGATAATCGCAAGCAAGAGAGTGCTCTGGAAGATATTGCTTACCCCCCCTTCTCCCCCCAGCCGCATATATACCTGGCTGGGGGGTCTCTCAGGGGGGTTTGTCATCGTGGGGCGCGATGGAGTGGCCACTGACATGGCCGTTACAGGGCGTCGTGGAGCAGCGCTGGGTACGGCCATGACAGGGCGTAGTGGAGTTCCGCTTTGTACGGTTGATACAGGAGATCGTGGAACAGCATCGGATACAGCCGTTGCAGGGAGTAGTGGAGCAGGAGGCCTCGGCGTGCCTCTGGGAAGCAGCCTGTCGTTATCAAGAGATCTCCGACTCGGGGTCGGAGTGCTGGATCAGGGGGCAGCCGACTCGGGGTCGGGCTGCGTTGCTGAGGACATCCGACTTGGGGTCGGATTGCTAGATTAAGGGGCAGCCGACTCGGGGTCGGGCTGCGAAGCCGAAGATGTCCGACTCGGGGTCGGATTGCTGGATCAAAGGGCAGCCGACTCGAGGTCGGGCTGTGGAGCCGAAGATGTCCGACTCGGGGTCGGATTGCTGGATCAAAGGGCAGCCGACTCGAGGTCGGGCTGTGGAGCCGAAGATGTCCGACTCGGGGTCGGATTGCTGGATCAAAGGACAGCCGTAGTCTTCATGGGCGCGCGTGCCGGTCACGTGGAGCATGGCGGCTTAGTTCCCCCGTAACAGTAGCCCCCCACTTCCGAGCCTGGAACCAGAAGGGGAACGGGTGAAGGGAGTGATGCTTCGAGATTGCCGCCATCCCTCGGAGAGGCGCGCGCGCTTCGAGCTCCCCGCCTTCTTTATGGCGTATGGCGGTTGTTGCTGATCTGGCAGTCTGAGGATTTCGGCGGACATCCTTCCTTAATGGTGTCGATTCGCCTTTGGGGCGCGAGCGACCCTTCGGCGGCCAGGCGTCCTCTGGCGTCATCGAGGCATCACCCGCCTTTCCGCCTATTTAACCGGGGACCCTCCCCCGTCCGTCTTCCTCTTTACAGACATTTTCGAGTTTTCCCTTTGCGCTGCCGTTGTTGCCGTCGGACTGTTCGCTTGCTTCTCCTTTGACGCTCTCGGAGCCGTTCTTCCTTCTCTTCCGGTGAGTTACCCCATTTTTCTTCTTAGGGCTTTCCATACTTTCTCCTTTTGTACTAGTGTACCCCAGTTGTCCCGGTCTTTCCCCCCTTCTTGTCCCCGTCCTGACCGTAGGTTTATTGACCATTAGGAATGGGCGAAGTGAGGGCAGACCACATTAAGTCGGAGCTGGTCGCCGAAGACTTAGACAAACTCGTGGCTCGGTACCACCTTCCCGAGGCCTGCAACGTTACGCTCCCGGGGCCTGAGGAGAGGATGTCCCATCCTCCTCCAGGGAAGATCGCCATCAATGAGGGCATTCTCCAGGCCGGGTTCCGCTTTCCCCCTTCGGACTTAGTCGTGCAGGTACTCCGGGGTTTAAGAGTTGCGCCGACGCAGCTGGTGCCGAACTCGTGGCGTGCCCTGACGGTCTTCCAGGTTCTCTGCCGCATGCACGAGATTTCCGCCACTCTGAATGTTTTTTGGGAGTTCTATAGCCTGAGTGGCCACCCCCAGGACAAAGGGTGGTGGTGCTTTGCGGCGCGGCGAGGGTGCGGCCTCGTCAAAGAGGCTCCTTCCTCCATTCACGGCTGGAAGGAGCGTTTCTTCTTCATCGATGTAGATCCCTCTTGGGAAATCAGGGCGACCTGGGAGACGCCGATGAAGTCCCCGATCGGCCTATCGAGACTGTCGAGGGAGGAATCCGATGGCTTGGCTGCCTTGAAGGGGTTGGTTGCCGAGGGCCAGCTCCCCCCGGTGGCCCGCCTTATTTCCGAGGATACCTTGGTGAATGTCGGTCTGAGCTCGGTCCCCACCGACCGTGAGCCCGCCACCATTTCTTTTTTGACTCTTTTCTCCTCTTTCGTCTCGTTCTTTCCTTCGGTTTCTCAGCCCTCGACCATCTCGTTCTTGTTGCAGAGATTGACGACGTCATGCGGTCGGACAAGGGACCGGCTGTCGATAGGTCGTCCCTACTGGAAGCGGTCCGGAGGAGGAAACGAGCTCCTCCGAGCGGGGCCCCGCCGGCGAAGAAGTCCCGCAAGGAGGTGCCTCCGACGCCGACCGACGAGTCCGGGCCCACCGATCAGGGAGACGCCGTGGGCACGGACCGGCAGCTGACGCTGTATCAGCCCTCCGGTGGTGAGACTGCCGCTATTCCGGAGGTATCATCTGAGCCCGCTCGAGACGGACGGGTCGGACGTAATCGGTCCCCGGCCCGGCCTTCGACTCAGCCGGCTCCTGATGATTCGAGGAGGGACGCGCCGAGGCCCCGGCCGAGCGGGGCCCTATCAATTCCTGGAGTGACCCCCGCCCCGAGCACAATCAGCAGGACTCCTCCCCAGGCGATGGATAAGGGTAAGGCTGCAGAACCACCATCCGGCTCCGGAGAGAAATCGGGGTCGGCCTTCACTACCGATGGCGCCCGAAACCTCATCGAAACAGTGCTGCTGGAGAAGGACCGTCGGCGGGTCCGGGAGTTGGGGGTCTCTGACGTCGGGGCTGCCAGCTGTGTCTGTCTCATGTCGGTGAGTGTTCTTCTGGCCGCTCTTCACCATTTATTAGCTCTGTTGTTCTCCGCCTAACGCCCTCACTTTTCCTATCTCTTAGCTCGCCCAGTACATGATCCGTCTAGAGGAGTGCTACAAGGAACAGGCGGGGCTTCTGGCGAAGGCCGAGGACCGACTGAAAGCAGTAGAAGAGGGAGGCCAGGCTGTGGCGGGCAGGACGACCGGGGACCTCGAGGCGAGGCTCCGGGAGGCCGAAGAGCGGGCACTCGGCTTCGCCGCCCTCGAGAAGCAACTGTTGGAAGCTCGGGAGCAACTCAAAGTCGCCTCGGGCCTCGAAAGCAAGGTTAAGAAGGCGGAGGAACGAGCTGAAAAGCAGTCCCGGAAGGTCGCGGATTATCGAGAGAGGTGGGAGAAGGCTCAGCGGTCTGCCGACAGCGCCCGCAACCGAACCCGGTCTCTTGAAGCCAAACTGGGCGAATTGGAGTCAGCCTTGGAGAGGTCCCGCGTGAACGACCAAGAGCTCCGTTCGCGCCTGGAGGAAGCTGAGGCCGCCCGCGCTGCTGCCGAGGCGAAGCATAAGGAGGCTCAGGCTAATCTGCTGAGGGTCTCCTCCGAGGCTGATGACCGGATTGTGGCGAAGGTCTTGGAGGCTAAGGCTCAGATTACGGAGCGAGCAGAGGCGGCGCTGGCCGAGAAGAGAGCGGAGATCGGGCGCCAGGCGGTACAGGCCTATCGTCAGTCCGCCGAGTTCACCCGTGATATGTCGGAGGCGGTACAGGCCTATCGTCAGTCTGACGAGTTCGTCCGTGACGCGTCGGACGCGGGGTCCGAATCCTTCATCTTAGGCTTCGAGGAGGGCCTGGCAAGGGTGTCGGCTAAGTACCCCGAAGTTGACCTGAGTGGGATTTCCCTTCTCGACTCCTCTCCGGCGCCATCGCCTGCTGATTCTCCTACCGCCTCCCTACCCCCTGCGGACGAGCCCGACGCTCCCGACCCGGGGGTTCCTCCAAGCTGACCTCTTGTACCTTTCGTTGTCCTCTTTTCTTTTTTGTATGTCGGCGTTTTGCCAAATTGTATGGGCCTTGGCCCTGAAACAATGAAAATTAATACAAGTCGAATGTTTCTTCATCTCGCTTTCGTCCTCCTTTTTTTTTTCTTTTTAACTCTTGGCAGCGTCTTGCCGACTCCTGTCTCTCGAAGTTCTTCCGGCCCTAAGCCAGGCATCCGAGGGTTAGGCCTCAGGAAATTCTTCCGGCGCTAAGCCAGGCGTCCGAGGGTTAGGCCTCAGGAAATTCTTCCGGCGCTAAGCCAGGCATCCGAGGGTTAGGCCTCAGGAAATTCTTCCGGCGCTAAGCCAGGCATCCGAGGGTTAGGCCTCAGGAAATTCTTCCGGCGCTAAGCCAGGCATCCGAGGGTTAGGCCTCAGGAAATTCTTCCGGCGCTAAGCCAGGCATCCGAGGGTTAGGCCTCAGGAAATTCTTCCGGCGCTAAGCCAGGCATCCGAGGGTTAGGCCTCAGGAAATTCTTCCGGCGCTAAGCCAGGCATCCGAGGGTTAGGCCTCAGGAAATTCTTCCGGCGCTAAGCCAGGCATCCGAGGGTTAGGCCTCAGGAAATTCCGCTCGTTAGTCGGCCAAGGCTGGCGCAAGCCGAGGCGACCGGTCGGGGCTTCAGGCTAGTCTGGTCCCGGGATGGTCATCGGGCTAGCCTGGCATCCGAGGGCCGAGCCTCGGGAGGTTCCGCTCGTTGGTCGGCCAAGGCTGGCGCAAGCCGAGGCGACCGGTCGGGGCTTCAGGCTAGTCTGGTCCCGGGATGGTCATCGGGTTAGCCTGGCATCCGAGGGCCGAGCCTCGGGAGGTTCCGCTCGTTGGTCGGCCAAGGCTGGCGCAAGCCAAGGCGACCGGTCGGGGCTTCAGGCTAGTCTGCTCCCGGGATGATCATCGGGTTAGCCTGGCATCCGAGGGCCGAGCCTCGGGAGATTCCGCTCGTTGGTCGGCCAAGGCTGGCGCAAGCCAAGGCGACCGGTCGGGGCTTCAGGCTAGTCTGCTCCCGGGATGATCATCGGGTTAGCCTGGCATCCGAGGGCCGAGCCTCGGGAGATTCCGCTCGTTGGTCGGCCAAGGCTGGCGCAAGCCAAGGCGACCGGTCGGGGCTTCAGGCTAGTCTGCTCCCGGGATGACCATCGGGTTAGCCTGGCATCCGAGGGCCGAGCCTCGGGAGATTCCGCTCGTTGGTCGGCCAAGGCTGGCGCAAGCCAAGGCGACCGGTCGGGGCTTCAGGCTAGTCTGCTCCCGGGATGATCATCGGGTTAGCCTGGCATCCGAGGGCCGAGCCTCGGGAGATTCCGCTCGTTGGTCGGCCAAGGCTGGCGCAAGCCAAGGCGACCGGTCGGGGCTTCAGGCTAGTCTGCTCCCGGGATGACCATCGGGTTAGCCTGGCATCCGAGGGCCGAGCCTCGGGAGATTCCGCTCGTTGGTCGGCCAAGGCTGGCGCAAGCCAAGGCGACCGGTCGGGGCTTCAGGCTAGTCTGCTCCCGGGATGATCATCGGGTTAGCCTGGCATCCGAGGGCCGGGCCTCGGGAAATTTCGCTCGTTGGCCATGCGCCTGTCGCTTGCAGCCCGACGGGGTTTCTCCGTGGCCAGCTGCGATCGTGTTTCTCCTCTTCTCCAAGCGTTGCCTGGGGAACACCAGAAGGGCATTAAACGCTAATTGATGCGTTACCTGGGAAATCGGATCGCCAGTTGCTGCTTGCGAGGAGTGTCAGTTAAGCGGCCGCGATGCGCGCGTTCTTCGAGGCGGATGCGGCCTGGGCGCGAGCGGAGATATGTGGTCCTAGGGGTACGTGCCACCCGGAGTGTCCTGCACAAAGAATGCGGTTAAGGAGAATGACGCTTAGGAAATCGCGGGAAAATACGCCTCGAGAGCCAGAACGGCTCCGGATTCAATGCGTCCGCATTTATGGGAGCCACCCGCATCGGAACGACCGGGGGGCTGCAGTTTGGCTATAAATATAGGTGCAGGTGCGATGGAGTTTGCCAAGCCGGAGCTGTTCAAGTTGTCATGGATCGTGGACCTTCTCTCTGGCGCATGGCTGAGAGATTCCTGCCGAAGGAACGGGAGGCGCGCCCCTCGCGACTTCAGCCAACTAGCCGTTTCATCTGGGATCAGCAAGGAGGGTCTCCCCGGCGGAACTCCGCTCTAGGCGTTTCATTCGGGATCACATCTCCCCTCCTTGAAGTTCAGCCTCCCGATTGAGCTCTGCACCAGACGCCTGATCCGGGACCGCGCCTCCATATGCTCTTCCCCCTTGTATTCCTTCTCTCCCCTAACACTGGGGAGGACCGGAATATCCCTTGGAGGTGGCGTTCCTCTGGAGGCAGCGGGAGCTTCGTCGGCGGCGGCTCCTCATCCTCTTCGTGGGGCGTGGATGGCGCCTCCGGTTGGAGGCAGTGTGGACTTCTCCTTCGTCCACTTCTTCTTCATCCACGCCGGCTCCTCGTCTCTTTCGTGAGACGCCGATGGCGCCTCCGGTTGGAAGCACCCACTTCCGACGGGATTGCAACCGCTTCAGATGGAGGTTTCGGGATCCCAGATCTTCAGCTCCTCGGAGTCTCCACCTCTTCTTTACTTTCTTTACACCCTAATTCCCCTCTGTGAATTCCTTGTAATCACACGAGCACGCCGTTGTAACCAGAAATTATTGAAATGCAAAATGTTATACATTTTTGAACTGTCTTTCTGGCATCGTCGTTCTACTGGTGATACATCCGCAGGTTAGCGGAATTCCAGCTCCTTAGAATTTCTCGACCATCTAGGGCCTCCAACTGGTAGGAGCCAGGTCGGTTTACCCAGCGAACCTTATATGGGCCTTCCCAATTTGGCGCTAGCTTCCCACCTTCCGCAGGTCGAGACGCTTTAGCTCGCCTTAGCACCAGATCTCCGATTCTGAAAAGCTTCGGTCGGACCTTGGAGTTGTAATATCGGGCCACCCTCCGCTGATACATCGCCATCCGAACCTGCGCCATTTTCCTCGCTTCTTCCAAGAGATCCAGGTTCCCTCGGAGTTGTTCCGAATTGGCCTCGGGTCGGTGCGCGGCCACCCGAGGTGAGGGGAGTCCGAGCTCCACGGGGACAACGGCTTCCGTGCCATAGGTTAGGCTGAAAGGCGTCTCCCCGGTAGGGGTCCGATGCGTGGTCCGATACGCCCAAAGGACATTCTCGAGTTCTTCGACCCAAGCTTGCCCCGTCCGACCGATTCGCGCTTTGATTCCTTGGAGGATTGTCCGATTTGTGACCTCGGCCTCGCCGTTGGTTTGGGGATGCGACACAGATGTGAACCGATGCTCGATCCCAAACTCCTCGCAGAAGTCACGGAAATGCTTGTTGTCGAACTGTCGCCCATTATCCGAGATGAGGACCCGAGGTACCCCAAATCGGACAATGATGTTCTTCTTCACGAACTTCCGGACTTGCACCTCCGTGATAGTGGCCAGCGGCTCTGCCTCCACCCACTTGGTGAAGTAGTCGATTGCAACAATCAAAAATTTCCGCTGAGCTGAAGCGACGGGGAATGGTCCGAGGATATCCATTCCCCACTGGGCGAAGGGCCAGGGTGCAGTGATTGGTGCCAAGGGGACAGAAGGGACTCTCTGGACGTTGGCGTGGCGCTGGCAGGCGTCGCATTTCCGCACATGATCCTTTGAGTCCTCCAACAAGGTAGGCCAATAATAGCCTTGCCTCATGATCTTATGCGCCAAGGACCTAGCCCCCAGGTGCGATCCGCAGATGCCTTCGTGGACTTCGCTGAGGGCGTAGGCCGCTTCCGAGGGGCGGAGGCACCTTAAGAGGGGGGCGGTGAACGAGGTCCGATACAGCCTCCCTTCATAGAGTACGTAGTGGGCGGACTTCCTGACGAGTCGCCGAGCTTGATCTTCGTCCTCTGGGAGGATCCCTTTGGCGAGGTAGACGACGAGCGGGTCCATCCAAGATGGCTCCGGATCAATCGCCATCACCGCTCCGGCCTCGCCGATGCTCGGGGCATCCAGGGTCTCCAGGTAGATCGCCCTTGACAAGTTGTGCGCGTCTGCGCCCACCAAGCGGGACAGCCTGTCGGCCCTGGCATTTTCGCTTCTTGGGACCTGCTGAATGTCAACACTGCCGAGGTCGGGAATGAGTGCTTGCACCTTCCAGACATAGCTCTGCATGGTCGGGCTCCGAGCCTCGAACTCCCCTCGGACCTGCCCGACCACCAGCTGGGAGTCGGTGAAGACCTTCAAACGCCGGATGCCGAGCTCCTTTGTGAGTTTGAGTCCTGTGACTAGGGCCTCGTAAAACAAAATATCAGCTGAGCTTCCACTATCCACAAGAACACGCCTTACATCATAGTTCGCCATAGTGAGGGAGATCACCATGGCATCATCATGGGGGGTCTGAACCCCCTTTACATTCTCATCACAAAAAGTGATTACATTTCCGACCCGCTGCCTCTTCGCGACGGCCACCCCTGATGCTTCCACCGAGCCCCCTGCGTTCCTCACGGGCCGAGTGCATCCCCCAGTGATGGTGTGGATCACGCCCGCGACGGGTCGATTCTGCTCCCGAGGCTCCTGAGGGGCCGGGTCGGCCGGACGCGGGTCTGCGGGGGGACGTCGGTCGTTTACATATCGACCGAGACGCCCTCGGCGGATGAGAGCCTCAATCTCGTCCCGAAGCTGGAAGCAGTCTTCGGTGTCGTGGCCGTGGTCTCGGTGGTACTCACAGTACGCTCGAGAGGGCCTCCTCCCAGGGATTTTCTTCATCTGCCTCGGGACCGGGAGGTTCTCCCGCCCCTTGACCTCCATAAGGATCTGGGCCCGGGGGGCCAGGAGTGGGGTGTACCGGTTGAAGCGTCGGTGCGGAGAACGAGGGCGTGGGGCGCCGTGGTTCCTCGCCGGTGACGGGCTTCTGCGCCGATGTTGAGGCGTCGGGCTCCTCCTCTGGGGTGCCTCTTTTCGCCTTTTCTTCCCGAGCTTTAGAGGGGCCTCGGCGGCCTCCTTGTTCCGGTGGGCGGCTGCCTCCTCGGCGTCTGCATACTGGTTCGCCCGAGACAACAGCTCCGGGAAGCTCCGCGGCAGGCGTTTGTCCAGGGAGAAGGTGAGTCTGCCCTTCCGGAAGCCACGCTTCAGGGCTGAGAGAGCCACCTCCTGGCTCAGGTTCCGGACCTCTAATGTAGCCTTGTTGAAGCGGGTAAGGTAATCCCGCAGGCTTTCTCCCTCGTTTTGCCGGACATCAAAGAGGGAGTCGGAAACCAATCGCCGCCGGCTACTGACGGCGAAATGGCTGATGAAGAGGCGAGTGAACTGGTCAAAGGACTGGATAGAGTCAGCCTCCAGGCCGGCGAACCACGCCCTGGCTGGGCCACGGAGGGTCGCCGGGAAGGCCTTGCAGAGGAGAGGATCTGATGCTCTATGGAGGAGCATAAGAGTCCTGAAACTCTCCACGTGATCCCGCGGGTCCGCCGCCCCGTCATAGGGCTCGATCGCCGGCATTTTGAATCCCGGCGGATTTGGGGTCCGCAGGATCCTCGAGGCAAGCGCCGGTTGGGAGGAGATCTCCAAGTCGGCGAAGGGATCTTTAGAGTGGCCCTTCAGGACCTGGAGTTGTCGGTGGAGATCGTCCACCCGCCGGTCCAGGGAACGCGACCGATGGGTGGGGGACAAGGAGCACCGAGAGGGGGACCGACTGGAGCGCGGGTTCCTTGAGGACTGGGGGGTCTGGGAACGCGCCCGGGCCCGCCTCTTGTACCCCGCGCAGCTTCGATGGGACGGTCCCGGCAGAATGGACCGTGCTCGAGAATCTCCCTCGCGCCGGCGCTCCTCCCCATGGGAGAGGAAGGAGCGCGGGTTAAGGAGGACAGGTGAGCGCTCAGGGAGCAGCGGCTCCTGGGCCCGCTGCGGCGCCCGAGACATCACACCCTGCAGGTTCTGCACCGCCTCCGCGAGGGTGCGGACCTGCTGGGCTAACTGGTCGAACTGAGCGGCTTCGACCATTTGAATCGGGGGTGGAACGGTGGAGTGTTGCTGAGAATGTGTTGGAGACGCAGCGGCCTCCCGGCCGGAGGCGCGAGAGGCCCCGCGACCGGAGGCATTGGAAGCTCCACGACCACCTCGCCGTGCCATTACGATCGCTCTGAGATCAGGCCCTCCTTCTAGCGCCAACTGTTGCTGGTGGTCCAAACCGAGAACGATTGACACAGCGGTGTGAACGGGGTTCCGTCTGAGTTGTCTTGGTTGGTGTTGGTTACGCTCCACCTTCCACCGGGAAACCTGCAAGCAAGCCTCGCACCACCACTGGGGTAGTGGGGGCCCTCCGACGATCAAGTCAGAGGAGATTGGAGGAGGAGGAGAGATGATAATCGCAAGCAAGAGAGTGCTCTGGAAGATATTGCTTACCCCCCCCTTCTCCCCCCAGCCGCATATATACCTGGCTGGGGGGTCTCTCAGGGGGGTTTGTCATCGTGGGGCGCGATGGAGTGGCCACTGACATGGCCGTTACAGGGCGTCGTGGAGCAGCGCTGGGTACGGCCATGACAGGGCGTAGTGGAGTTCCGCTTTGTACGGTTGATACAGGAGATCGTGGAACAGCATCGGATACAGCCGTTGCAGGGAGTAGTGGAGCAGGAGGCCTCGGCGTGCCTCTGGGAAGCAGCCTGTCGTTATCAAGAGATCTCCGACTCGGGGTCGGAGTGCTGGATCAGGGGGCAGCCGACTCGGGGTCGGGCTGCGTTGCTGAGGACATCCGACTTGGGGTCGGATTGCTAGATTAAGGGGCAGCCGACTCGGGGTCGGGCTGCGAAGCCGAAGATGTCCGACTCGGGGTCGGATTGCTGGATCAAAGGGCAGCCGACTCGAGGTCGGGCTGTGGAGCCGAAGATGTCCGACTCGGGGTCGGATTGCTGGATCAAAGGGCAGCCGACTCGAGGTCGGGCTGTGGAGCCGAAGATGTCCGACTCGGGGTCGGATTGCTGGATCAAAGGACAGCCGTAGTCTTCATGGGCGCGCGTGCCGGTCACGTGGAGCATGGCGGCTTAGTTCCCCCGTAACAGTAATTAATTCTTAACTAGTTTGTAGCATAATTGCATGTGGTGTAATAAGTAGAAGATATGGCATCTGTATCTGTATTCCTGATCATTTCTTTGGTCCTTTACTTATAGCTTGTTATATGTAAGTGTAGTATGTATTTACAAAATTATACATTGTTCCACATAGCTATTCCTTTTGATATGCACTTAAAATTTATTGCCAATCTTGTAAACTGCCATTATATTATTTTTAGTCTTATTGGATAAGTCACATGCTACATTGTTTGACAGAGAGCTACTTGTTGGCATTTTGTGAAAGTGATCGGAAAGAGGAGCTCCTGCAACTGTTAGAAGTGTTAGATATCAGGAAGATTTCATCTTTTAATCATGTGGCTTGTATATTTAAGTCCTTAGGGAGGTTGCAGTTGCGGAAGTTTGCAAAAAAGTTCATTTTGGAACTGAAGACAGCAGGTATACAAGTGTGTGTTTCTATATACACAGGCACTCTCTTTTTAATATTATTGTGCAACTGTCTGTTGACTCTGTTCTGTAGTAATCATTGATATTTTGGAAGAAGATTGGGTGGTATTTTGTATATTGATTATTCCGTTAGGATCTTTTATGGTACTACATTTGTATGTATGCTGTCGTTTTACTATTTTAGATCTTCCTTTAGTGGGATCATGATTGATATTAGCAATCTATTTTTCGAGCTTTTGCCAAAGTTGCTCCATACGAATGCTTTAACTGTTGTTTTTTAGTCTTCTCGTAATCTGCAAGCTGAATATTCAGTGTGCATCCACATGAGGAGTAGCCCTGTATGCTCCTATCTAGCAAGCTCATCTACCAAGATCTTTGCTTGAGTAAGAATTCAAGAGGTTACAATCCCAAAGTACAAGCGCAAACCATCACTTTGGGGCCATCTTGCTATTCCTCATGCCTTTGATCTGAGTTGGATCCATTCCTTTGTTTTCAAATCACCATTAACAATATTGGCTCTTCTATGATCTAATTCCTTGCCTTCCTAAGTACGAACCCAAGGGCCTTGATTTTGCCTCATACACGAGTGAATCACTTTATCTGATGTAAAATCACTTTTGTTTTTATTTATATAATTTTCTTCTTTGCCTTCAAAAATTTTCAGAAAAGTTTGATGGTATCCTGCTTCATAGGGCCAAAGTTAGTGGAAAAAGGAAAAAAATCGCCGCCATTATGCTTTAAACGAGTGGAACTAAATATAGATGGTCCTGGTTCTCTGCAACATAACCAACAAAATTACAACCTTCAGAATACTTGTACCTGCTCTTGTCAGTTATTCTAAATTAAAATGCTTTCATGGTTTGCTTGCACATAAAATCTATAGTTTTTAGTGAACAGTAATTTTCCCAAACCATCTTATGAAGAAGTGAAATTGTCAGATGCTTCCTGAATTCATTTTCTATCATCTTTCCTCTTTAAAAAACATTATTTAAATGATTAATCTGGTTTTGTTGTCACTTCATGCAAACTGTTGATGCCTGAGATCTTAAATTCTTGTGCTCTCGTATAATCAAACCCCCTGAAGTTTGGAAAGAGGAAGCATAGTAGGTGCTTGATAGATCAGTAGTCCTTGCAGAGGAAGGCATAAACTTTCCATCCTTTGCTAAATGCATAGAGGTATTATGAGTTTTATATGTCTTTCTAGATGCCAGACATTATATATGTGACATCATAGATATCTTGTTCTCAGATCCATTGATATTGATTCATGTTAGCACTGTCTCAAGGAGGTTTTGAAGCTCCCTGCAAGTCTGTGTGCCCTTTAGTTTAGAGTGGAAGATGGATATTTTATAGGCAATCTCATTGGTTTTGTGAGCAGAAAGTGGGAAATTTAGAATTTCTTTCTATTTACGTTGAATGCCATGCATTTCGTTGCTGTTTGGCTGTGGAATGATAAGTGGCGGAATAAGGAATAGCTATCTGGGTACGGTAGATGATACAGGACTTATTCCATGGGATACGGAATTTATGATGTTAGGTTGAAGGAATAGGTATGAAGGGATGTTCTGTCTTGAGGTTGTTTGGTTGGCGGAAGAAGTTAAGTGGGTAGGTAGAATTTTATATGCTCTAGAGTCTAGACAAAATTGCCCCTTATGAACATTTAAAAATGGCTAAGCATAGAAATTCTCTCATGGAAACATGAACAATCAGCATACCCATTGTGTGCCCTGCTCACCTGCCATCCAAATCACCAACATCCACATGCTACCCCCGACCTGAAGTAGTTGTAGTTCTTTTTAAATTTTTAGCGAATACAAAACTGTCATTCCAATTTTGTGAAAAAATTGCCGGGTTACAAGGATTTTCTTATGACTACGTGCAATTGTCTTGATTGCCACACCCTTACACCACTTCACCCTCCCTCCTCTTTTCACCCCCTTACCTTGCCCCTAGGCTTGATTAATGCTATGTAATTTTTTACTTGTCTCCAAAATTGCTCTTCTCCCAAGTCCCAACTATTGTAAAATTGCTAGGTATGCAGGATCAACATCATCATGTGGTGCAAAGATGGATATGTCGTCTTCCCCATCCCCTCCCCATTGCTCTGCTACTAGCCTTGGGCAAATTAATTTATTTATACGTGCATACAATGTCATCATTGTTGCTATAGACATTTGAATATAATATGATGTTGACATCATTTGTACTAACCAAATAATATTTAACAAACATAATTGCAAAGAGTACAAGGAGAGATTCCACTGTCGAATTTGTGGTGTGAATCTAATAGACATGGTATATAGTACTATCCCTATAAAAGGTTCATCTACAGGTGACCAATACATATCCAGTACTACATAAACCAAAATATTGTCCAAGAACCCAAGAAAGGAGAAGGATCATGCGTAGTAGGAGGATGTAGGCCATAAAATAAACAATGTGATGAGTAACTGGAGGGACAACGGCATGTAGGTCATAATGATTTGTAGGATGCGATGTTTGAAGGCTCCTTCACATATGCAAATGCTGTGCTGGCCATAAGCTCACGGTTGCCTCCTTAAGTGTCGGGAACTTCTCATACAAAGCATGTGAGTGGCTGGTAACGTGTCTTTGACACTTAGGCAATATCTCATATATGCATGGAACTCGAGTAATAAAGACCATATAGTATTCTTTATGCTCTATAGTGGGCTTGTTTAGACCTTGCCATAAATGATGTAAGTAATTGTTCAATGACTAAAGAAAAAGAATAATATGGAAAAGTAAAAGAAATACATGGTGTTTGGGCAGCAAATTTACATATTGTCTCAGTTTGTGACCTTCCACAAGTCTTTGGTTATTTTCTCTTGCAATGCCAAGCTGCCAACTAAGGTTCATTGAACTGATACTCTGACCCATACTGGTTGGCTACTAGCATGTATGGTATGGATTCATATTGTGCTATGCCAGAGCATACCTAAATTGGGAGAGGGAGGGGGAGAAGGAGATAGAGGAAGAGAGACAGGGAGGGAGAGGGAGAAGGGGGAGAGGAAGAAGGAGAGGGAAGGGGGGGAGGAGGGATTGATCAATTGATTGAGAGAGATCGATCTTATGAGCCCTACCTTCCTGGCCTCCGACGTTGCGGTTCATTGCCTCAAAGACCCTAGATAGGTGGCGGTGATGAAGAGGTCGCCACGCAGATCCTGTGCATCCCTAGCATCGTCTGTCTCGGACGATGCTCAATAGTCGAGATTGTGGCTTGGGGATCGCGGGTCTAGTGGAGGTCGTGGATGATGAAGAACTTGTCAGAGGGGAGGAGGGTGCAATGGCGAGCCTCTTTCTTTCTCTCTTCCCCTTTCTTCCTTCTTCGCTGGGTGGAGCCGTTGCCGGAGAAGGTAGCGGAGAGAGAGAAAGATATCGATAGACGATCGAAGATCAGGACCATTGGGGGTGGGGTGGGGGTTTATTAAGGGTTGAACCATCCCGGTCGCCTGAATCATTTCGATTCTTGACGGGTTTGGTATAGCTGAAACATCTGATTCGGGATGGTTTGGCTAACCTTGACGCCAACCCTCTCTTCTGCTTGTCCATACCTATGAGCATGAGGTCATTTTCAATATTTCCATCATCATCCCCAAGGAGTGGCATGTTGAACCTCATATTAAAGTGCCCGTCATTGCCTTAGTGTTGTCGAATCAAGGACTGTAGAGGGTGCTTCGGGCGTAACATATTGAACCAGTGTGGCATCGTGGGGTCGGTTTGCTTGTTTGGTATGGGAACTAGTTTGTACCAATCCGCACCGAGCGAAATTGCCCGGTTCTACTTTGTACCGACTTGTACCACCTGAAATCAGGTGGTACTATGATAAAAAGTTAGGCAAAAAAGTGATGGGCTTGCTTGTTTGGTACGAGAATTGGTTTATACCTGTCTGCAGTAAGTAGAATTATCCGATCCTTTGTACCAACCTGTACCGCTTAGTTTCAAGTTGTGGTACCATGATAAAAAGTGAGGCAAAAATGGCTTGGGAGTTGTTTCGCTCTCTTACCACCACTACCTTTTCCCACTTAGTAATGGACAGTGCTACCAGTTTTGCGTGGTGTTTGTCCCACGTCCAGCCTCTCTATACACAAGCTTGTGATACATGTGAAACTTATTGGTCATCATATTATCAATGCATCAGTTGGGTTCGGCTGTAAGGTGTGCTGAATTCCTCATTAAAGGACTTGACCACATGTACCGAGATCTTCCTACTCCAACGGCTGATGAGAGGGTGTCCTAATATGTACTATATGGATAGTAGTCGCACAAGGACATCATCCTTTCTATGGCTCCACATGACTGCATGTGGAATTAATGTACCATTGTCAATGCTATGGACATAACATGCTAAAATGTAAGGGTTAACAGATAAGAACTGCAATGGTAATAGGTCATCCTTAATTGATATGCAAGTGACAAGCTATAAGTCTGGGCAAAAGGATTACATGCTGTCAGGAGGTTTTGTGCAAGATAATATTTTATTCTATAATAAACGGAAGGATTACATGCTATCAGGAGGTTTTGTGCAAGCTAATATTTTGTTGTATAATAAACAATCTTGAACCAAGTCATCTATCAAATCGGTCTATCTGATTAAGCTAGCATGACAGATCCATATATGCTTTCTTGTATCAGTACAGACATAATCATCGAATGGGAAAATATCTGTTAGGAATGCAAGAAAAGTTTGGAAGTTTTGAGAACAGCATCATAAATGATATTTCATTTGCTTATACATTTTACATGGAGATCAAAGTTAACATGCATACAGATCTCTTGAATTTTAGTGAGACATCTAGTATGCAACGTGAAACTTGGAGTGATAACATGCAGTTCTCATTAATCACAAAACAAATATTTAATTACAAAAGACAACCATATTCATAGGACACAAAATTGAGGTTGCATGGTCAAAACTTACGTATTATATTTTACATGTACAATGCTATGCTCTCCCAAGATCTGAAGGTGATCATACACCAACAGTAGATTGAGGATGAGATAGATCTTTGATCAAAGAGGGTTAGGTAAATTAGCTTAATTGACTGACGGTGAAGAATGATAGTTGAAGTCAGCTGGAAGAACAGAGGCAACAAGCAACTGATGGAGCGGCCATCAATGGTACAAGGTATCCATTAATGGATAATATACAGAAAGAAATACAAGCAAAGTAAGAGAATTAAATAGAATAGTAGCATCGAGGATAGATAAGCAGGAAGCAATTTCTTTGCAGTGTTTGAATCTTACAAGGTCTAACAACCATTGCATGTGCACCAGGATAAGGTTACCAAGTGCTAAAACTAGGTTTGCTACAAGCAAGAAAACATGAAGCTAGAATGATTTGTTGAGCAAAGGAGAGAATGATCCCAATAATAGCAAGCAGACAAATCAAAAGATGACATCAAAATAATCCAAGATGCACCTAAACTACCCTAACCAACATGTACATGAGTGTCCAGAGTTCAGACAATAAGTGAAACCAATCGAAGTGAAGAAATGGTGAATGTAGTCTATCATCAAGATTGTGGGAATTCAGATTGGTATTGTTAATTCAGAAGTCAATGAGAGGATTATGCCTGTAAAACTGTGAAGTGGACACAGCTAAATCAGGAGGCATGCTGTTATTGAAGTGTGAAATATGAATTAGACAAGACCCAAGAAGCCATAGAATAAACAAAACCAATCCCTTCCAATAAAGTGGTTCTCTGTTCTTATCCTCGACTCAGCCACTGATATATCAAACTTTTCTTAAAGTTGCACATGTTAAATTGTAAGAACTATCAACCACAAAACAATCCCTCATACAAGTGGAACAGAACAAAAAAAAAAAACTCAATATTAGATGTTCCATTATTTCACAACAAATCACAGACCTCAACTAGGCTTTACTACACATGACACTCTTTTAGAAACAGTAAACAATGTCAAGTCTAATAGGAGACACAATCATAGTATAGTGCAGCGAATAACCATAGAATATTTCCCAGAAAAACATAGAAATTCCACTCAGAAAATATTCAAAATTTACCTTACACACCAACAGATGTTTGAAATTTAAGCACCATAACCAAGATTTATGTCATGCTAACAGTCTAACATTTTGGGAACAGCTCATTAGCTCTAAGAACTCGATTAGAATCAAAATTTCTCAATAAAAATTAAGAATTATAGATCACGACACCTCGAAAATAAGGAAGATGATGCAGTTGTGTTCTTAATGGAGAAGAGCAAAGAGATGGCAATTGCTGATGAGGGAGGTGTTTGAGATAGAAACAAGGATGCTGTTATGGGAAAGGAAGCGTGGGATGCCGGAGAGGTGGAAGAGCCGAAGCAGAGGATGCTTGGGAAGTGCTGCTCCCAGGCATGAAATGACACCGGAAAAGAGGGAGATGAGGTGGACGCCAATAATGGAGGTGCTAGGATAGAGGATGCTTGGAGAAAGCCAGTAGCATGTTGGCCACAATTTTGGATATTCTACTCTCCCTCCTGGTAGCAGCTTATGGTGCTTCGAGTCATGGAGATTGGGAGGAGAGGAAAGCAAAGGGAAAGGCGAAGCTGTACAAGGCTTTTTTCCACTGGGATTAAAATGGTATATGGGCGGAACAAAATTTTTGCCCAATTCCATGGTATAAAGCTATCCAAGGGAAGTGGCAGAATAGCTTTATACTGTGGGGTGACGGGATATCCTATGACATGGGATAAACCAATTCTCCGACTACCAAAATGGTGTTTGACTGAATAAGTGGGGGAAATAGGGGGATATCCCCCGCTATTCTGGAACCAAACACCGCCTTCATGTCTGTTAATCCAAAGATAATCAAGCATATTGCATGTTAGAAAGTAGCTAAGCATGCAAGGACAAAGAAACATATGAACATAAGATACACTTGAATTGCTATTGATGCTTTTGGAATAGAGGATTAATGTTTTGAAGCATTTGATCAATGAACCAAGGATGCACAACATATCATCTTAGCACATATGTTAGCATAGGCAAGCATATGTTTAACAGCAGGTAACATTATCTTTAATTTTTCTGATATTGACCATGTAGCTAATAGTCTTGATTACTACATGCACGATGCTTGTTGGTCTGCTTGTTGAAATCAAACTCTTAATGATAGTTTAAAACTCTTTCAGACTGTTTAAGTAGTTGTCTGTTATTTACTTTTTCCTTTTTCCAGGCAGCTCTTGAAATGCCCTTGCATTTCATAGTAATTGATATGATTGCTTTGATTATTCCAGGGGCTGGAGAAGAGAATATCTCGTCATTCATTTACAATTATGCTACTAGCATACCAAATTTAGTGGTGAGGCACTTCTCATGATGAATGATGGTAATTCTCATGCTTCTTCAATTGGAATGCTGGTGTAACTATGATCCTTGTTGGAAGCATCAATGCTTGCATAATGCCACATAAATATGTCTATATATGTTGCCGCATTAAAAAGTTTCTGTTGCCAAAGAGACATGCAATAATAAACAGTACTAATCAGCTCATGGAGTCTGGGAACATCTGATCATTGGGTAACTCTAGTGCAAAATTTTAATGATAATAGAAAGAATATATTCGCATAATGTTGAATTATGCTCAAAGGCAAGCACTGACAGATATTTGAAGAAATGTAAATATAATTTACTAAAATATTATCCTGTAAGTGATGAAATTATTGTTAATTATTAAGGGTAGGCCCTCCTTACCTGTGAGGCTGTGACCAAGCCTCATTTAGAAATGTGGCTCTAGTGGAGGTTACTTTGGGATTGGGAGCATGCAAATAGTTTGCAATGGCTACTGTTCAAATGCTTCTTTCTCCATGCAAATTAGGAGATTAACATGATACAGTTTAATTTCTATTTGTAAAGATGCCCTTCTTCAATCAGTCACTTCTGTTCCCATCATAAATTTCATGAGGACATCAGTGCATATAAGCTAAGTTAGGATAAGATGAGAAGTTACTGGACATTTAATGAATATGGCAAGACTCATGGCCTGTAGAAGCAAACCAAAACCTAGAACTAACAGTAGGTCTAAGCTAAATGTACATGGGTATGATGTAGGACAAAACAATGTGAATGGCATGCGGGCTCTGTGTGAATTGGATGACGGTTTACTTGAAGAGGAGACTCGGTTGGCTCATGCCATGTATTGGTGGCTCTCTTCAACATGCATATGTAGGTCTAGTTTGCTCTTAAACATATTACATGTCAAGAATTTTGACCTAAGTCCCCTTGATATCTTCCTTTACCCTGTGAATAAGGACAAAGAAAAAAAGAGGTCATTAAAATAATAATCTACTTCAACAAAAGTTATAACTGATGGCTTGGGAATATGATGAGAAAGATTCAAGCAAGTATGTTCACTGTACCAGTATTGGTACCATACCGGTACGCTACAATATGGTATGACCATTATTGTATGTTATGCACATGGTACCAATATAACATTTCTTTTTTCATGCCCAGTATGGTATAGCTTGAAATCAGGCGTCACAGGTCAGTATAGTATGGAACCGAGCGGCACGGGATGGTTCTTCCCAATTTGAATCAATTTGGATTGGTTTTGCTCATATATGGAACCGGATCTCAACATCGTACTAGTACTTTATTCGTATGGTATGGTACTGGTGCTGGCGGTAAGGGTCATACAATAGACCTGGATTGTGCCCATGTTGGTCAAAAGTCAACCTGGTAGTCGTTCACCATACTTTTGTGAAGCTTGACATATGACATGCATGGATGTTGAAACATAAATAAGCGTGCCAAAAGATATAGCATTGGAACACAATATATTCAAGAAAGATGCTCTTTTTGCACTTTGGTTATCTTTAAATGTGTCTATTGGAGATTGGTAATGTTTTTACCAATCCAAACAAGTCTGGCATCAAAGCAATATGAAAGACATATTGATTAGTTTCCATGGATGTGGTTGTGAAATTCAAATTCAAACTTGTATCCACATCTGATTCAACAAGAGGAACTGAAGGAGTTAACTAAACATGTAGGAAAAATATAAAATATTTCATTTAAGTTGTATATTTAAAAAATGTTACTCGCTAAAGTCTTTTGATATATTTGTCATCTGATTTTCCAAATATATGGAATATGGCATCTCATGAATTTATTTTAATATGCAATACCTTACCGATTTTAAAAACCTATATCCTCAACCAATTTTTGGAAAGATAATGCTCCTTTCTATTGTCATTGTGTTGGGCCGGACTATTTTATGGGAAAATCAAATTCTCCACTAGTCTAAAAGCTGCAATGGAAGAGTATCACAACCATCTAAGTTTTGATGCAATGGTTGAAGTTTAGGTAATGGACTTGTATTGGTACCCTATTGGTGTGGTATGGGCCATTATGGTATGGTATTATATCGACACACGGTATGCTTAGTGGTGTTGGCATAGCAAAATTGAGATGCACGCCATGTGTCTGTATGACATGGTACCAAGGAGTATGCTAGTACCACTATGATAAATACACACTAATATGATCAATACACACCAACAAGGTCCGCCGTACCGGTGGGCACCGGTACCGAACCCGTACCATTGGTTTGGTTTGGTTCACGCATCCAAAAGTTCCAAAAAAAATTTGGAACTGGTACGGGCCGGTACCGATTTTTAACATCGAATCGGACTGGTCTGAGCCGGTATCGGTTCGGTACGAGCTGAACCGGCCGGTACGGGCCGGTTCAACATCTCTTGCACACCAATATGATCAATACACACCAATACTTCAATCTTTGGAGTTTGGTCTGATGTGTATTGACCTGCCGATACATCTCCAAGATGAATTATTTGAGCTGGACATGAGTGTCCAAGTAATGTAGAGGCTAACTGCTGATAACAAATGTCTAGTAATATCTGCTACACTAACTAGGGAAGTAAGTAATGAATACCGACAATTAGCTAACACTAAATTAGTTCAACTGAGTAACAAAAAGCTCAAATTTGAAGGTAAAAACTATAAATTTTTTTTATTTGCTTATAGGTATAAGGATAGAACTTGAGGAAGTACCCTCATACATTTTTGACATAGTCAAGTGATACGTTTAGATTTTTGGCTTTTTGTTCTACACATCCTGAAATATATGAACTTCATAAAAATGCTAGTTATATTATTAAACCAAAAACCATATTTTAAACTCATTCTTAGCATCTTAGTTGCCACAATACCTCCCATTTTCTTGAAGCTTGACTATCATTTTTTTTGGAGTCAATTAAACCAAAACCATATTTTAAACTCATTCTTAGTATCTTCTAGTTTCCATAATACTTCCCATTTTCTTGAAGCTGTATAATCATTTCTTTTTGAAAATTGACTCAAAGCATTTTGGTTTTAATCGAACATGTATCTTAGAAGCTTTCACATTTGATTGAATAAATAACTGCTTGATTTTCTTTTGCTCTGATCAAGTTATGTAGTTTGAGCTCATACAATTCCATAAGTTTAGTTTAGATAGTCTAAATGGTTAGGGTGGAAGCCAACAATTGATTCACTAGGGCTGGAATCGGGCCGGGCTACACCCTTGCTTGAGCTCAACCTTGATTTTTTTGGTGCTTCTGGTTTTTTCCCAAATCCCGATCCAAGCCTAAGCCTCGGTCTAGCCCAAGGTCTAATCGGGTCTGACTTGCCCGTGTCGGCCGAAAGACCGGGCCTTGCCTGAATTGGCCCAACTGATCCGAAATCTTAGCTCAATTGGTCCGATTTGCTCAACCAACCCAAAAAAGACCAGATAGAAGATAGTAATATGGGGGGCGGGGTATCGGGGGTCTTTGAAGCGGAGGGTTCCAGTCGGCGAGGGCATCGGGGCTCCCGTTAGCAGGCGAGACCCTGTTGGTCGGCCGGGCCGGCGAGGCAACCTCGATCCACTGCGCTTTTCGTGTTTGGCTAACTCTTTCTTTCAGGTGCCATGGACCGAAAAGGGAAAGCGCCGATGGGGAAGACGACGGAGGGAGCGACGAGAGGACCGGGTAAGCCTACTGAAACTGGGCGCGGTGCTTGGTCGCGGTCGGGGCCGTAGGTCACTCAGTGGCCCACGGCCGTGGAAGTCGAGCGGCTGAGCCGTCGCTTTCCGGACGTCCTCCGGCTACCGGAGGAGCCGATCGCGGCGGCCCGGCTGAAGTGGGAAGGGCGAGCGTTGGTGGCTCGCAGTTTTGGCCGCCGCATCCCGGCGGAGTGGGTGGCCAAAGATGTGGCCACCCAGGCAAAGCTGAAGGACGTGGTGGCCGTCCTGCTCGCGGACGACTACCTCGCCCTCTGGTTCCGGTCGACGGAGGACCGGGACCGTGGCCTGAGTGAGGGCCCGTGGGTGGTGGCGGGGCAGCTCCTCGCCATGAGCCCATGGGTCCCGGATTTTGAGCCCGAGGATGCGGCGGTGAAGACGGCGTTGGTGTGGCTCCGCTTGCCCCGTCTACCGCCGGAGTATTGGTCGACCTCGACCATCCTCCATATTGCTGCTCGGCGGGACGGCCGATCGCGGTGGACGGCGTCACCGAGCAACAGGGGGCGATGGATTTTGCCCGGGTAAAAGTGGCGGTTGACACCACGGCGCCCCTGTTACCGGAGGTCTTGATCCAAGGAATGACGAAAGTGCGTTGGCAGCCTTTCGTCTTCGAAAACTTGCCGGCGGTCTGCCCCCGTTGTGGGCGAATGGGTCACGGCGCAGCCGCCTGTCGTCATCCGGCGACTGGCCGAGCTGCGGGGGGCTCCCCCTCGGGGGCGGCGGACCCGGTGGACGGAAAAGGGTATGATCAACCTCCTCCAGCCACTGAGGAGGAGAACCAAGGGCCGGTCTATGGCCCTTGGATGGTGGCTACTCGGAGGCGAGTCCCACGAGAGGACCGCCCGCCGGGGCTGGGGGAGACGATCGGCTCCGACAAGGGGCTCGAGTCGTCCTCGACCCAGCCGCCACCTCCGGTGGTTGGTCAGACCTCGCCGGCGTCCCCGGCAGACACCGACGGTTGGCAAAAGCCAACGAAGGTCGCGCGCCGCCGGTCGCCGTTGGCCGGTGGTGGTGACCTTTTGGTTCCGGCCCCCCTTGTCGGCCAGGTTCGGGTTGCCATGGTTGGCGACCCAGTACCCGACTTGATCGAGCGGGCCCCCTGTCGCGAGCGGGCCCGATGATTGGGTCGCGCCTCGTGAACGGGGCACGAAGGCCTCAGTTGTGCAGGGCCCGCAGGCCCATCTCGCATTGGGGCCGCAAGCCCTGATGCTTCCGGGCCATGGGGCAGGCTCGCAGGCTTGTGCACCCCAGGCCCAGGCTGGTGGGGGGTCACAGGACAGGGTGACGTGCAGTTCGTGCGCCCAGCTAGCCTCTGGCCCAGGGGACAGGCTCGAGCCGGCTCCTCTGGCCCAGGATGAGCTGACCAGGGATGGAGGCCCTATGATAGGCCCTTTCCGGTATAGCCCACCCTGTCAGGAGTTGGCGGCTGGTCTGGGGTTCCCTCAGGTCAGTGGTCAGGACCCCCACATGGTGGGTATGCCGAGTGAGACTCGGCTCTGAGATGCTCATGTGGGTCTCGGGAGTGGGCCGGAGGGGTTTTTTTGCTTTGGCCCTCCTGTCCTGACCGCAGGTGTGTCGGAGGATGCTACCCCAGGTAGGTGCTTGGTGGGGGGCCACCCCTCCCCACACATGGAGGGGAGCATGGCCGCTGCACTGCCACCAGGAGTGGGGATGGACCACTCTACCGCTGCCCAGCGTGTCAGGGCAGTTGTTATGGGGCTCGTAGCCGCACCTGGTCGAGAGGAGGAGCGAGGCTACCTGCGCGCCGAGCCTGAGGATGGTCCCGCGACTTTAGGAGAGGATGAGTCTGAGGCCGACTATGTGGACTGTGATCCATGATGATTCTTTCTTGGAATTGCGGGGGGGCGGCCAAGCCGTCCTTCATGTCTTCGTTCAAACGATTGGTGCAGATCCACTGTCCTGAGATCTGTTTCCTTTGTGAGACCCGATTATCTGGTGAGGGGCTTAGTCGATTGAGGCAGCGTATGGAGAGGGATTGGGAGACCTATGCAGTTGATTCCCAGGGGTTGTCGGAAGGGATTTTGGTTCTGTGGAGGCGGGGTGTGGCGACGATTGATGTCTTCCACAACTGCTCTCAACAAGTAATCATGGTCATATCAAGACCCGATGCTGCTCCATGGGTACTGTGCGGTGTATACGCGAGCACGGACCACCGGGTTAGGAGAGTCCTTTGGCAGGAGATCACCAACCTGACCGCCCAGGGTATCCCGATGGTAGTGATTGGTGACTTCAACTGTATTCTGAGTGAGGATGAGAAGCGAGGGGGCGCTGCCTTTACGGATCGAGCGGACAGGAGGGAGTTCCGCGACTTTGTGTCGCGGAACGGCCTGGTAGACTTAGGTTTCTCCGGACCACAGTTTACTTGGTGCAATAATCAGTTAGGCAGTGCTAGGGTTTGGGAACGATTAGACAGGGCTTTTGCATCCCCTGATTGGATCCTCCGATTTTTCACTGGCCGGGTCAGCCACCTGCCTCGGATTGCCTCGGACCATTGCCCATTGCTACTCTCCACCTCATCGGGTCTTACGCATCACAGCCCCTTTCGCTTTGAGAAGGTTTGGCTGTCGTACCCCCAGTCTTGGGATATGGTTCGCGACGCGTGGCGGGTCCCGGTGCATGGAGATGCCATGCAACGGGTCTCACGCAAACTTGAGTTGACTAAAAGGTGCCTTCGCCGATGGAACCGTGAGGTTGTGGGTAATATTTTCCGGCGATTGGAGGGCGTAGAGTCCTCGATCGCCGAATTGCAAAAGAAGACCTAGGGGGTATGCTCCCAGAGGTTGATATGGCTGATCTCCGGGGACTGCTCGCGATTCACCACTCGTTGTTACGTCAACATGAGATTTTCTGGCGTCAGAAATCTCGGGTGCAGTGGGTAAGCGAGGGGGATCGTAATACTAGGTTCTTCCATCGGACTACGGTTATACGGAGACGGAGGAGCATGATTCACTCTCTGCGAGATGGGTCCGGACATCGAGTGGAGGGCGAGCCTGCCATCCGTCAGGTCTTACTCGACTTTTTCCGTACTAGATGGACGGAGGATGAGGAGGCCAGTGATGGGGACCGCCCTCTGAGGGTGGATGTGGGTATTCGTGACGCTGAGAGTGTATCCTTGATCCAGCCGGTGTCGGCGCTGGAGGTACAGGAGGCAGTCTGGGCCTTGACTCCGGACAAGGCCCCTGGACCTGATGGCTTTCCCCCTTTCTTCTTTCGGCAGTACTGGAGTATTATCCGACCAGCGGTGGTGAAGGCTATTCAGTGCTTCTTTACCCAGGTAGCTATGCCTGTGGGTTGGAAGGCTACCTTCATCACGCTCATACCTAAGCGTCAGAATGCGACCGAGCCCTGTCACTTTCGTCCTATCAGCTTGTGCACAACCTTATACAAGGTTGTGGCAAGAATTATGGTGGGCAGGATGAAGCCCCTCGTACCTGACATCATTAGCCAGGAGCAGGGGGCTTTTGTGGTTGGCAGAAATATTTCTCACAATGTTATGTTGGCCCAGAAAATGATGTGGGATCTTTGGCGAGTTTCGAAGCGGCACAGCCTAATGGCAGTCAAGCTGGATATGGAGCGGGCTTATGACAGGATCAGGTGGAGTTTTCTTCAGCGGGCGTTGGAGGCTTACGGTTTCCCCAGGCAGTGGACTGATTGGGTGATGGGGTGTGTCCGTGGGCCAAAATTTTCTATCTTGGTCAACGGCACACCGTCATCTTTCTTTGAGTCCACCTTAGGATTACGATAAGGATGTCCCTTATCCTCTTGTTTATTATCTGTGCTGATATCTTGTCACGGTCTTTGGAGAGGGTGTGCGCTAGCTGGGAGCTGGAGGCCTATATCCCAGCCCCGGGGGCTCGACCTATCTCCCATTTACTTTTTGCTGATGACTGTCTTTTTTTGACCAGGGCACGGACTTCAGACGCTTGGGTTCTCCGCAGGGTGGTGGCAGACTACTGCGCGGCGTTCGGCCAGAGAGTGAATTTGCTTAAGTCTACCATTTCTTTCAGCCCCAGCACGGAGAGCAGAGTCAGACAGGAGATCAGAGGGATACTGCAGATACCAGAGCAGGAGGGGGCGCTCACCTACCTAGGTGTTCCTATTACTGGCCGGAGGCTACGGGTGGCGGAGTGCTCGGGTTTGGTGCAGCGAGTCCAGAGCAGGTTGGAGGGATGGAGGGCGTCCTCCCTATCCATGCTGGGGAGAGTGACACTGGTTAGAGCGGTGCTGGGATCCATACCGGTGTATCTTATGGCCAACACAGTGGTTCCGAAGACGGTTCTGTTGAGGATCGAGCGCCTTCTTCGGAGCTTCTTGTGGGGGTCATACGGTGGAGGTCACGGAGTGCACCTGGTGGCATGGGAGCAGGTGTGCCTTCCTACCGGCGAGGGTGGCTTGGGGGTGCAGTCCCTCATAGTGAGGCGCGAGGCGTTCCTTGCTCGGCACGTGGCTCGGTTCTTGTTAGAGCCACATGGCCTCTGGAGTCAGGTGATGGCAGCTAGATATGGTCGGGGGGTTTCAGTGGCGGTGGGGGGGGCGTCGAGTCTCCTTCATGTGGCGCGAGATCAGGAGGTACATGCCATCTGTATTGGCGCATACTAGGTGTTCGATTGGAGACGGTCGGAGTATTGATGTGACCGGCGATTCATGGGTGGACTCCCTTCCCCTGAGTTGCTGGCCGATTATGGTTGACACCGAGGCAGTGGAGGGGCTACGGGTGTGTGACCTCCTAGTCCCAGGAGGGGCAGAGTGGGATGAGGCCAGACTCAGGTTGTTGTTTGGGGCACACCTAGCTGCGAGGATTCGGTCCCTTCCGTTACCCGAATGTGGGGGGCCGGACGTCAGGGTGTGGGGCACCTCGAGCCGGGCCAGTGTCAGACTAGGAGATCTCTTCCGCATTATTCAGGCGGAGCACGAGCCGGGGCCGGACTGCACCTGGACTTAGAGGTCGGGACTTCACCCGAGGGTAGCTCTCTTCCTATGGAAGATATGCTGGGACCGCCTTCCGACGAGAGCAGAGCTGAGCAGGCGTGGCTGGGGGGTCCCGGTAGAGTGTGAGACGTGTGGAGCTGAGGAGTCAGTGGACCATGTGCTCTTCCAGTGTACATGGGCGAGGGCAACATGGTAGTGGACTGGGATTCCGCAGAGAGCGTGGAGTGCGCGACTACAGTTTCTCAGGGTGATACGACAGTGGTTAGCCAGTTCACAGACTCGCGAGTAGGGTATCAGAGCGACTTGCACAGCGTATCAGATTTGGTTGGCTAGGAAGGCTCGTACTCTTGGCGAGCGCAGGATGTCACCGAGGTTTGTGGCAGAGCTTGCTCGGGCACAGGCTACGGAGATCAAGCCCACCCTATCTACAGACTGACCTTTGACAGCTTGGGACACCTGGGGTTCCCCTCTTGCTTCGGCAGCTCCTCGGATGGTATTTTTCACCTGGGAGCCCCCACCCCCGAGCTTCCTCAAGGTCAACTTCGATGGATCGGTTTTGGATGGCGGCACGCGGGGCGGTGCAGGTTTTGTCAAACGGGACTCGCACGCTAGGGCGGTAGCCGCAGGTGGCTACCAGTTGTTTGATACATCGGTCCCCGGAGCAGAGCTGCGGGCAGCCTGGGCAGGCCTTCGTCATGCACGGATTGTGCTGCAGGCCAGCTCGATTATGTTGGAGGGTGACTCAGCCACTGTCATCGGGTGGATTCAGAGGGGGTTGAGGGGTGAGGGCACAGACCACCCTTTGATCCGCGATATCGTGGTGATGATGAGAGATGGGATGGCCATCTAGGCCAAGCATGTATTCAGGGAGGCCAACGGGGCAGCCGATTGGGTAGCTGCCTACGTGGCCCACCATTCGGGGTATGTCCTTTGGTCGGGGGAGGGGGAGTTGCCATTGGCACTCCGTGAGTTACTGTATTTTGATCTTATTGGGTGTATTCACACACGTACTGTATGAAGCACCTGTTTTAAGCAAAAAAAAAAGAAGATAGTAATAATGAATTTGGGCTTGAATAAGGCTGGGTTACTAGTCTAGCTTCAGGCCAGAAGTGGAGCTCAGGCTTGGGCTGGTCTAAGCATTTGCTCGAGCATGACCTGGAATTTATTTGAGCACTATTTTTTAGGCCCGAGCCCGACTTTAACAGTCTTGAACTAACCCAAGGCCCGATCCAAAGCCGGCCTAGCATAGGCCATTTCTAGCCCTAGATACAGTGATTTACACGGTTTATCACTTTGTGTCTTTCTAATGATATGTATATACTTTTCTCATAAGAAATGTTACATTTCATTAACTTGAATGCATATATCCGTAATGTACGTGTGGAACGAGAAATCATGTTACTATAAGTTCCTTCAACTTATCAGATTTTATGTAGATTCTCTTGTGGGTAGTGTTTGTAACCCTTTACAATATATTGGTCTTGAGTTTTTCATTAGAATGTGAGCTAACCCCTTTTATCACTAGAAAAATCACAATTATTGTGTTGTTCTTCTTTTAAGTAATTTGATTGAGCATGAGGTCTATGTATTTTCAACAATTTTGCCAATAGCTGTAGCTGCATAATTCTCTCCTCTTCTTATTTGGCTTCTTAGCTTGTCCTTATGGAGCTATTTTGCTTTGAAGGTTGAAGAAACTATATCAGAATTTAATAACTTGCACCAGAAACTTGAAGTGATTCCCTCCACTGCATCATTTGACAAACTCATCACACTTTGTTGCAACTTATCTAAGGTATGCATCTGGTAAATCTCCGAAAAATCATTTTCTGTGTGGCTGCTATATTTTAAATACAGATACTATGAGAACTTTACGAGGTAGTAAAATTGGAGAATACAGAGGTATTACATTAGGATGAAATCCCTTTTTGTTCCTCAAGATCATAATGACTTCTACGGATGATACATTATCTGAAACTTTTTTTTGTTTTCAGTGATTAGCATTTTCATAATTTTAGAAACAGAGTTACTATGAATGATATACTATTAGGACTTGCCAAAAGAAATCCCAGAAGGTTGTGATCACCTCTCATATATTGAGGAGCATATATATGACTTGTCACTTATGATTAATCTCTCCTCTGAACATCTGTTTCCAATGATAATTACCTTAAGCTCACTATTTTTTTAAATAAGACACGTCCTACAAAACAAAAATGAATATAACTGCAAAAGTATCCATATTGGATGGTGAAGGACAAATAACCTTGAAAAAATTTGAAAAAAAAATTGATAATGGAATATGGGATACAAAAGAGATTTGTGGGAAAGAAGGCTTCCTTTAGGGTATGATAAGCTATGCTCTAAAGATGAATGTACCTACAAAAGGAATTCAAATTTATAGTGAACAACAATTAATCTTGAAGACTTTGAAAGAAACTTCATGATGGAAGTTTAGATACTTAAGGCATTTAAGGAAAAGATGCTTCCTTTTTCGGGAATAACAAAGAACAAGCAAGTGATGTCAAAGTCATTGACAGTTTAACTATATTAACAAGGATGCCAAAAGCAAGAGATGTTAAAATGCAGCTATGATAATATATATATATATGGTAAGTCATATTCATATGAAGGTAGAAAAGGATTCTGTACTTTACTAGGATGTGAGAGAAGAAAACTGTATATGTAGATTAAGTTCAACACACCAAGAATGAGGATAATAGGATATTAGTGAAAGACGAGAAAATTAAAGATGGAATGCTACTTCAAGCAATTATCAAATGAGAACTCTACTGAAGGAGTTCATTAAACAGCACAATAAAAGTTTGCAAGTTGTTGCTTCATTCATTTCATGAAAGTCGAAATAGAGATACCTTAGGGAAGGACAATATCTGGTAGAATGAGTTACCTACATCTTTTTATCCGAATACCACCTGTATTCAAGGATTCGAGACTCGAGTATACCATCCTTGAAGCACCCGTACTATGCTGTATCAGCTGGTGATTGGTACAGGGGAATCTCCGGTTTGGTTTTTGTTAATTGGGCCCTAATTGTCCTGTATTGCACTATGTTGAGGCATACCACCTTATATTGTGATGTATCGAGGCATATCAGCCTCATACTGTTCCTGTACCACTTAATACATATTTTTCTTTTTGAATTTTTTCTTATTTGTACGAAGGTGTATTGGCCTCATACTTTGCCAAGCATGCTGGTAAAAACAATTAGATGCTTAAAACTTTTGTGGTTAGGACAGCAGTGGATGTATTCCACTGATCGACATAATTAATTTTTAATCTTTTCACTGTGAAGACTACTGCTTAAATGATATGATACTGAGATTCTTTCATAATATCATGAACTATCATGCTTGCCCGAAAAAAGCATGCTAGCTTACATTTTTGTAATTCTTTACAATATCTATTACCGTATTAGAAAGAGAATTGTGTTCTTTTAATTTCTGCATTTAAGGCATTTATTCATTTATGTAACCATAATTATAGCCATTATGTCCCAACTATTTGGTGTTGACTTTAGGAGTCCTCATTTGTGAAGTCTGTGTTGATGAATTATTTTGTTGAACTCACTAATCATGCATATGATATCATGTTAGGTATTGTGTCATTGTATAAGATACGAGGAGTCTCTAGTAAGGATGGTTTAAAACTTTGTTAAAAGATAGTGGAGGCAGAGACCCAAGCTAAAATTGATGGAAGTTGTCAGAAATATCCAGAAAGTCTGCAATTACACCACAAGTAGTGTGACGAGTAATAATTGTTGAGCAAGTTTTCTTCTAGCTGGCCGCAGATGGTCAGGTCAAGGCTTGTTGGTTATGGTTATGGATCATGATTAGAACTGCTAAATATTAATAGGCATGCATGCATGTGTGCATGTTTGTGTCCACATGTCTGTTTGTGCATGTGTATGCATGAACTTGTGCATGTGGTTGTTTTTGCTCCTTTTCATCTTACTGCTACATGTTTCAGATAATCAGAGCATAGAAGATAGCTTATTGCCTTTAGTACATTGTGAAGTCTTCGATGTACTGTAACTTTATATATTGATCATCTTATAAATTCACATGCACAAATCTGCATGTAGAAACATACTATTCATGTTTCTTGCACCCTTTTTTTTTCTCTGAAATTATTTTTTCCTAAACTTTTGCTCCCGTCCTATGTTTTTTCCTTTTTCTTTCCTTGTTTTTTTATCCTATTGCTAACTCATTTGTAATGACTTATCGCAGGTTGATGCAGCCCTTGATATAGCTGACCGTATGTGTCATTCTTGTTTAAATGTACCAATTGAATCTTTCCATCCAATATTGCATGCTTGCGAGCAATGTTGCGAACTTAACATGGTATGTTTTGATTCTTACATTATGCTAATGATTTAACATAATTCCCGTTACTGGATTTTATCTTTACGTGGATTTCTAGTCCATAACTATATTCATGTAAAATCTAGATGCTTTTGCTCAATATTCATAGCTGTAGCTTGTTGGTTCAGAGATAACACATGTGATCATTGAAAATGCATCATAGATTTCTATAGGAACAGAGTATTACATCAAGGATTGAGAAGCTGGTTCCGGCACCTCTGCCATTCACTGATCAGCACAGCATGCCTCATGCCACATGCAGGTGCTGACACATGGCATGTGTTCGCACATGCTTGTTGTGGCATGGCATTGCAGGGCCAGCACCTCAATCCTTGTGTCACATAAATATCCACTGTATGATTCTGCTGGACATGTGGTGCCAAGTGCTTGCAAATCTAGGTGTCCCACAGGAATGAGCCCACACATCATAAGAAGAGTTGTAGGAAAGACAACGCTTTTGGGGGAAATGTGATGATAGAGGGTATTTCTTGCTACTAAAAATCTCTTCTTTTTGCTTTCATATACAGTGACATTAGTGTCAGTTAGGGTCTGTTTGGTTGCGAAACTTGTGGAAAAGGAAGATGAAAAAGAAATACTTGAAAAGGAAAAGTTAGTTTTTGGTTGCTTGGTTGTTAGAATTCTGGTGGTTCGGAAAAGGAAAAAGTAATCTCCATGCTTTCAGAAAAATGTTTATTTTTCCAATGCTTTGTTTGGCAAATTAGAAGTTAATTTTCCAACATATATTGGAAGGATTTTGTCAATGCCAACATTAACAAAACAAGTTATCTTAAAGAAGCAAAAAAACCCTTTAGGCATGCTACTTTTTCCATGTTTTGATCCTAATTGTTAATTAACTGCAGTTGAATTTTTGATGTCATATTTTCTTTTCTTTTATTTCCTTTTCAATTGACTTAATAGATTTCATGCTTTAATTCATACTAATTGTTGTTTAAAATACTGTTTTGATTTATCTACTTGAATGGAAGTTTACTACTGCAGCGGTTAAACACACACACATGCACTCACAACTCATTTCTCATGTTTCATGAAGTTTGTTAATCTTGATATATTCTAATTGAAGTGCTACAATGTTTGACCTTAGGTCCATCCTATTTACTCACTGATGCAGCGGCATAACTTGAAACCAAAAGGAGACACCTTCAAAAGCATGATAAGTTTGTGCATGAAGATAAAAGATGTAAGTTTAGTCTTCCTATTGCAACATGCCACATTATTTTTGTTCGTCGGTGATTTGGTGTACCCTCTTTCTATCTTTATTTCAGCACAAATTATGCCCATTTTGATACAAGAGTTGATTTCCCTTGGCGTTCCTAGATGAATATTATGCTGAAACTCAACTCAACTAAGCCTTAATCACAGTATAATTGGGTCAGCTGCATGAATCCTTTTCTTCATTTCTGCTTGGTTTCACATAGCTAGTAGGGAACATCCTAATGTCGTTTTTTTTCAGGTTTCATGGTCATAGAATGTGACTATAATTTTATGCTGGCCATGAACCTACAGCAATGCTCCTTTATCTAGGTTTAGGACAGGCTATGTACAAAGTATTATACATTAAGAACATAGGGGGGGGGGGAGTTGGATAAATATTATCCTGATAAATATCAAAATGTGATGATGATAATAGAAAAGCTATTTATATGACTGCTAACTAAAATTGGCACCAGATTGGGTTCTAATTGCTTTCTTTCCTTTATGTCCCCATATGTTAATACTAATATAACCTGATGCAATCCTTTTTCTTAACATGTTCTTCACCCTTTAGACCCATATTTCAGTTAGGGTTTAAATTCTATGGTGATAGCATGCTAAATTGGCATCTGGAATGAAGTAGGTGTTGAAGAAAATTTTAGTCATGGATTTATTAATTTACAACCAAAATAAAAGCAGATGCTATGCACAAGCATCTTCATCTAATTTTGAGGCAACCAATCTATCATTGTATGTTGTTTTGACTTGGATGTAGTGCTCTTTTCTCTCTTGCCCTTATTAATCTAATTTAGAAAAAAAGTTAACAATGGCTAATGGATTAAAATAAAATAAGGGATTTAGGAAAGTTGATTAAATACGGAAGTAAAAAAAGAAATAGATATAAAAAGAATAAGGTGAACCAAGAGAAGTACTCTTTGTTTTTTTTTGCATGAAATTTGCTACATGAATTCTCTAGGTTCACTTTCCTAGCCCTTGGAATCAACAACAAGATTTTCAACATAGTCTGTAGCATTTCATTGTACTATTCTATATGGCTACACATTAGATAAGAGAAGAAACTCACTTTAAACTCTTCAATAAATTGTCATTCAATTCTAATGTTCAAAACTTGAATACAACTGAACTCAACTCAACTAAGCCTTCATCCCAAACTAGTTAGAGTCGGCTACATGAATCCTTTTTTCCCATGCCACTCTATTTAGGGCCACAATTTCTGAACAATGAAATAATATTAAGTTTTTCCTTACTACTTTATCCCATATGATTTTCGGTCTATCTCTACCCTCTTTCTTTTTACATGTATCAAATCACTCGTTCACACTAATGTATCCCTTAGCCTATGTTGTACATGTCCAAACTATGTAAGTGGTCTCTCAATTTGTCCTCAATTGGGGTTACTTTTATCTTTTTACGAACGATTTCATTCTTATTCCATCTTTTCTTGTATTACCATACATCCATCTCCACATTCTCATTTTGATCACACTCATCTCGTGCACATGTTATTTTTTAATTGCCTAACATTTTGCACCATAAAGTATAACTTGTCGTATTGGCTGGGTAAACTCGTATGCAATATAACCTTACAATTTTTACATAAAGCTCGATCAATCTAAATCTATTTGACTAGTATTAAACCTATATTTAAAAGTTATCAAGTGAGGATCCTTCTTTTTAAAGAAAGTATGAGCTAATATGGGTCATATACCACTGCAAAATCCAAAATTGCATCTCCTTCCTCGTCTTTATGTCTGATACTGTACCTTTCATGCATTCTTTCAAAACCTACACTATATTTCCCATATATCCATTCAAATCTCCTCCGATAAATATCTTTTCTCTACTAGGAAACTCTTGAATTAATCCATCCAAGTCCTAAAAGCATTACTTTGCAGCATCATACAATCCTATTTAAGGAGCATAAACATGAATAATATTAACGAACTTCTCCTTTAAGACCAATTTTATCAAGATTATTGTATCTCCTACTTTCTTAATATCGTCAATCTTTTAAACTCTTATCTACAATAGTTCCTACTCCATTTTTGTATTTCCCTATGTACCAAAATTTATAATTTGCCCTACCAACTGCCTTCTTTTTTTCCTCCTATCCATTTGCAGGCAAGCTATGTTAGCTCTCCTCCTAGGTATTATACCTTTTAGTTCCATCAGTTTCTCTTTCAATGACCATATATTCTAAGTTGCTAAATATATCTTACTTTCTTGAACTGACTTCTTTACCCATACCCCTCCATAATCTAATCCGACTCAAAATAAAAGTGCTACGTTTAAAACAATTCATAGAATCAGATGCTATGTAAGATCGCTTGGATCCCATAACATAATTGGCCTTGAAAAATCATGAGCTGTGTTGGATGACAAACAGGTCAAAACAACCTTGTGATACATTAGATGGCTAGAAGCATATAACTTATCCAATGAAGCTTGTATTACATCTTGGTCTTTGGTTTGGTCCTTTTATTTTAATACAAGATTAGTCCTTTGGTTCAGAGTTAGGGTGCATCACCAACCCAAATGTGTTAGTGGGCTAATTGCTCTTATTACCATTAAACACTTAACCAAGGAATGCTCTACCGCCTTGAACCGTCCGATTTAGGACGTACTTAGGGTGGATCGGCATGGTTCTGCTCTTTGGTTCGAGAAATCCGGCGAAATAGGAGAGAGGGAGAAGGAGAGAGGAAAAGAGAGAGAGAGAAAGAGAGAGGCAGAGGGGGCTCGAAAGTCCTCTTCTCCTCAGCTTCTTTGTAGGGGCTGCAGGGGCATCCCTATTTCTAAACAAAATAGGGGCCCCTACCCTAATATTTTTTTTGTGATTTTTGAAGTGAAATCAGATGGATACTCAAAAAAAAATTTAGGGCGGAGCCGGAGCCTTCGTTTCGAAACCAGAGCCCCTATTTCGTTTTGAAATAGGGGTGCCGACGAAACAAGGGTGCCCCCTGCAGCCCCTGCGGAGAAGCTAAGAAGGAGAGGAGGGCTTTCAAGCCCCTTCTCTCTCCCTCTCCTGGCATCTCTCCCTCTCCCTCCCTCTCTTCCTCTCTCTCCTTCTACCTCTCCCCACTCTCTCCTTCTCCCTCTCCCCCTCCCTTGCCAGATTTTCTTTATCAGTACGTGCCAGAACGGCACGATGCCGTATCGTACCGCCGGCCAATCAATACAGGTGTCGGTACCGGTACCGCATACCTTGCTTAAAACAACACGATAAATAATTTTTTCGCTCTTCTAGCTTATGTTGATTTGTCCATCTTTTTCCCTTACGTAATTCTTTTCTGTTCCCTCCTATAGTCTATAGTTTTTTAGGAAAGCTGTTTTTTATAATAATTCTAATAATATAGCTATTGGCTTGTAAGTATCTCTTAAAACCTCTTTCGCTCTCTCTGTACTCACAGAGACTAACACACATATATTGTATATATCCTTGATGTTTCTACTTATGTTTCAGTATCATTCCTTCCAACACATAGGCTTCCAAGCTGTTCCATTTTATACTGTTTTGTTAAAAAATTCCACCTATGCAGCTCTAGATCATTGCTCTATCATCCACTCTTAAATGGCCCAGAAACTTGTTTCTAGTTTTCTGGACAAACTTCATAACTAGTGCTCATACTGTTTCCAGATACCCGGGTTTATTGTCTTTTGAAGATAGTGGCTTACCAGTGCTTGTTTTGTTTCCTACTACCCTGGTTTATTATCTCCATAAGTATTTGGTATATTAAAAAAATATTCTGCGGGAATAGCTTTATATTTTGTACGTTCATAAAAACTTTATGGAGGCTATCAATTTTTTTTTTATCGGTCTATTATTATAGTTCTCGAGTGAATGGTTATTATGTTATATATGGTACATATTTTTACAAATATCCCGCCTATTTGCCATTGAGGGGTGACATTTAGTACAATTTAATTGTATGCAGTTTGAAGGTGCATACAACCTGCTGACAGATGCAGAAGAGATGAATGAGATGCCCACAGCAGGCATGTATAATGCTATTATGGCCGGATATTTTAGAGAGGCAAGTGTATTAGATTAATTAATTAACTTTTTTTTATTTTTTGAAGTTTTCATTTTTAGTTGTAACATATTAGAGAGATCTTTTGTTCATCCATTCGAAAGCTTGCTCTTGACTGGTTATCATGTTGCATAAACATTCTACCTATAGAGTTATTACTGCTGATAGTCACATTATGTTACTGCATATTGCAGATTCATCATGTTTGATTCATAATACTTTGGACATACATTTCTTGAATAGTGAAAATTTCTAAGTTCCTTTTCTTATTTTTATGACTGGTTTCCATAAGTGTCTTTTTTCTATGTTGGAAGTGTGAGATTTCAAGTTCCAAGAGCTATAGTTCTGCTGTTTTTTTTTTTTTTTTGTTATGACTGGGTTTCATAAGGGCCTGTTTGATTCTACATTGAAGTTTGAGATTTCAAGTTCTGAGCACTAGAGTTCTGCTGTTTGTTTCGTTATGATTGGGTTCCATAAGAGCCTGTTTTTTTATATGTCGGAAGTGGGAGATTCTAGTTCTGATAAAAAGAGTTCCGTAGTTTGTTTTGCATAAATTTGGGTCATAATAAGTGAGTTGGTGATGAACACTTAAATATTGTTAAACTGGCTAGTTTTTGAGGTGAGTGAATGGGAGAGCATTGAAGTAGCAATTAATGTTTTTTTACATGGAACTTGACTTTAGAGCAGCCTCCTCTGAAGTCAAGTTGGCCTTTCTGAGTGAACTGGAGTAACATGTTCATGCTTAGTTAGGGGGAAACAAACACTTGGAAGTGCACACTTCTGACTGAACTTGAGTTGGGGCTCGTCAGTGATGAGGAAGCAAACAGGACTGAAAGGTTATGCTCCCAATTGTGGCATAGTGGAATTACAAATGTAGTTATTCTTGAACACCTACATCTCTTGCATGATTAAAAATTTTGAGATTTTTTTTTTTTATTTTAACTGTGTTTCTCAAAACACTATCCTCCCAAGAGTGGCACAAGGAATAGCAAATTTAATTATTCTTGCCTAATTATAGTCCTAGGCACTGTTTGGTTCATGGTTAAGATGGTGCAAGTCCTTTTGATCCTTATTTCATTTCCCCGCTAGATAGCCACTTTTTACATTGGGTTAGAGCACTTTTAATGATGGGTACAATAGGAACTTCAGAAAATATGAAAGCACCAAACCCATTTAACTAGCTTACCCATTTAACCCACATGAGGCAAAATTACTACATGAAATGGTGGTATGACTTTAATCCATTAAAAAAATCCATTTTCTTCATGTAATTGCACCTCGACCCATTTAATCCTGTTTTGCTATCTCGGAACCCAATGGAGCCTTATAAAATAGAGGAACATGTTTCTTGGCAGCACAAGGAAAGCTGGATTGTGACTCTTATTCCTGCATATATTTTTCTATTTGTATGGCTTTGGGGACCTACAGAACTTGAAGTTAACAGATAGATGTTTGATGGAGTAGGGATTAGGTGATAATTAGAGATGGTGGATGAAACAATGTAGTTTTATATCCATTTTGACTTTCATATCACCATCTACCAAGTTAGATCTCAATATCTGAGGTTGCTAAACAATTAAAAAAGAACACTAAGCATTAAACACTAAAAGAAAAACAAGACATGAGAATAGAGAGAAATAAACCCTATAATCCCTAAAACAGCTGTATCATGACTCTAATTGTGATCATATGTCTCTCCATCATCTCCAATCAAGGTGCCAGGTCATTGATGTTGATTCACAAACTTGTATGCCTTTTTGAACACCTCATGTAGGCGTGAAAACCTCATGATCCCCATCACTTGTTAAAACAAAGGTGAAGCATAGGAAAGAAAAAGAAGAATTTGGAGTTGCTTTTACAATGTATTGTAAGTGAAGCCATTATTAATCAACCTCAAACAAACTAATGTTCATTTTCCCTAATTATCCATCTACATTCAAGTGGCTTGTGTTTGGTTGGTCCTGGTTTATTATTCAGCATATGTGATTCCAGCTTGTATGGGTTTGGAATATCGAACTAGACCTGACCAATGTTTTAAAAGACAACTATGGTCTGCAGATGGTTAAGGGATCACATAGTGCATATGCATTATATGGGTCAGATATGCAGGCGCACATGCGGTTGAGTATTTGAAACATTTAAGTTTTTGTAAACACTAGCAATATTAATCACAGTAACATCTATCCGTTAGTGCATAGTACTGATTTTTAGTAGTAATAACTATAGTATAATTAATTAACTTCACTCAAAAACTATAGCATAATTAACCTATTGGCATTGTTAATATACATCTACACGCCTAGCTTGAAACCCACCTCCGACTGACCATGAGCTTGAGTATGCCTTATTCACCTGGCTTCAATAAGAATGGCAGCATAGGTGGTCACACAACCATGTACGTGGTTGTATATTGGTAAGTAGGCTGCATATGTGTTAGGTCCCAGTCAGAGAAGGGAAAGACGATGGAAAGAAGTGGAGATGAACTTCATTAGCTACGGAATTCACAATGAACTACAGAGGGCCCGCCATGCAAAACAGCGGACAGCTCTCTTCGGGTGAGAGTAACCCTAAGGAAATAAACAAAGGAAGATAAAATAACAATATCTCACTACTCCCCAAGCCCAGACGTTCTCTCTGTATTAATACTTCCGTCCCCTTGACACGAGAGACCGGGCCATCATGTGTCAGTTCCTCACCATCACTTATCGTCTCGTCACGTTGGCTTCCTTCTGCTTCGGAGTGCATTCCTTCTCCCCGTCCCACGTAACCGAGAGACTCGGCCATGCACTCTTCCCCGGAACGTGCTCCACTTCCGTCTTCTTCGCCGCTGAGCCCAGTCTGCGTTCCGCTCCCCGTTCCTGCGTGGGTAGCTCCCCTTCCACGCGCGTGGCTTGGTCTGGAATTGTTGTTGGCTCCCACACTTCCGACTCTGCGAGTTGCATAGCCACCAGGTATCGTGGATTGGGTCTCCGAGTCCGTCGTGATCTGGTAGGCGCAGCGAGCCTATCATCCCTCCCCCCTTTAGCTAAAGCCTTGTCGTCAAGGTTTGCGTTTGGGTACCGTTGCTTCAACTGATGGTATTCCTCCCAAGTAGCGTCTTCTTCTGGTAGCGAGCGCCACTGCACCAGTACTTCTTCGATGATCTTCCCCCCCTTTTTAACCCAGCGGTAATCTTTGATAGCGACTGGTTCTATCACTGGTTGGCCATCTTCACGGATGGGTGGAGGATTTTGGCAGGGTGCTTGACCTTCTCCCAGCTTCCGTTTGAGAAGCGAAACATGGAACACCGGATGCACCTTTGCCTCCGCAGGTAATGCTAATCGATAAGCCACCGGCCCGATTCGCTCCTGAACTTGATATGGCCCAAAATATTTCTGGGCGAGCTTCTGATGAGCTCGCTGGAATATGGTTTGCTGTCGGTATGGTGGAAGTTTTAAGAATACCCATTCGCCTTCAGTGAAAACAACTTCCCTCCTCTTCTGGTCGGCTTGTTGCTTCATGCGGCCTTGGGCTCGGGCCAAGTTTTCCTTTAGCTCTCCTAGCAATTGATCTCGGTGAACTAACGCTCGATCAACTTCGTCCACTGCGGAGATCCCTTCCATATACCGGTTGATCGTAGGCGGTGCTCGTCCATACAACGCTTGGAATGGGGTCATGCCTGCAGTAGAATGAAAGGTGGTATTGTACCAGTATTCCGCCCATGCCAACTGCTGTTCCCACGCCTTTGGATATTGGCTGCACAGGCACCGGAGGTACTGCTCCACGCAACGGTTAACTACCTTCGTCTGACCGTCGGATTGAGGATGGTAAGCTGAGCTCATGTTGAGCGATGTTCCCTGTAGCTTGAAGAATTCACGCCAGAAGTTGCTCATGAATATCGGATCCCGGTCACTGACTATTGACCTCGGCATCCCGTGCAATCGCCCTACTTGGTTGACAAATAGCTCAGCTATCCCCTTTGCAGTATACGGGTGGGATAACGATAAGAAGTGTGAATACTTAGTAAGTCGGTCGACAACAACCAAGATCACATTCTTTCCTTTTGACCATGACAAGCCTTCTATAAAATCCATTGAAATGTCCTCCCACACCTGAGAAGGGATTGGTAATGGTTGTAGGAGTCCGGCTGGCACCTGGGTTATGTACTTATGTTGTTGGCAGACTACACATTCAGCCACAAACTTCTGGATGTCTTTCTTTATGGAGTCCCAATGGAAAGCTTGAGAGACCCGTTTGTAAGTTCTGAGGACTCCCGAGTGGCCTCCAATTTTGGTGTTGTGAAACTCCTCCATCAGCTTAACTCTTAATGGCGAGTCGGGAGGGATTAAAATCCGGCCCTTGTGATATAAAATCCCTCCTCTGGATTGGTAATTCCTCATGCTATCAGGCTCAGCTCTTAGTTGCTGATTTTTCCGTTGCAGATAAGGGTCTTCTCGATGGGCAATCCGAATTTCTTCCCAAATGTCGAAGATGGGACGACTGAGGGCGTGAAGCGCTGCTTCTTCAGGGAGTCGTGAGAGAGCATCTGCAGCCGTGTTATCTTTCCCGGATTTGTAGATGATCTCATATTCGTATCTGAGGAGCTTAGCCACCCACTTCTGCTGTTCCGGGGTACTTATTCGCTGCTCTAGGAAGTGCCGGAGGCTCTTTTGATCAGTGCGTATTTGAAACTTCCTTCCCAGCACATACGGTCGCCACAGCCGAACTGCCTCCATGATCGCTAGCATCTCTTTGGCATATGTAGACCATCCCTTCTTTGCCACACCCAGTGCCTTGCTCATGTAAGCTATTGGCTTCCCGTTTTGCGTGAGAACCGCTCCAATCCCACGATCTGAGGCATCCGCTTCGATGATGAACGTTGCTGTAAAATCCGGAATAGCGAGCACTGGAGTTGTTGTCATAGCCCGTTTGAGTTGGTGGAAGGCTTGCTCCGCCTGGGGATTCCATTGGAACTGACCCTTCCTTAGCAACGCAGTGAGTGGTGCGGCGATGATTCCATAATCTTTAACGAACTTCCGGTAGTATCCTGTTAGTCCTAGGAATCCCCGGAGTTCCGTCACCGAAATGGGTCGTGGCCAATTCTGCATAGCTTGGATCTTAGTGGCATCAACCTGTACTCCTTTGGCTGACACGACATGGCCAAGATACTCAACTTGATGTTGCCCGAACAAGCACTTGGAAGGTTTAAGGAAGAACTGATGCTCAGTGAGAATGCTAAGGGTTGTATCCAAGTGCTCGAGGTGTAGTTTCCAAGTGGCGCTATACACCAAGATGTCGTCGAAGAAGACTAGGACAAATTCACGCAGGTATCTCCGGAAGATAGCATTCATCGCCGCCTGGAACGTGGACAGTGCGTTTGACAGCCCAAAGGGCATAACCAGATATTCAAAGTGTCCATTATGGGTGCGAAAGGCAGTCTTTGGAATATCTTCGGGATGAACTCGAATCTGATGATACCCCGACCTGAGATCAAGCTTGGAGAAGTATTGGGCTCCATGAAGTTCATCGAGCATGTCATCAATGGTGGGAATGGGAAACCTGTCCTTGATTGTGACGGCGTTGAGAGCCCGAAAGTCTGTGCAAAACCTCCAGGAGCCATCTTTCTTCTTCACTAGAAGCACAGGGGAGGAAAAAAGGGCTCTGGCTTTCACGGATGATCCCAACTTCCAACATGTCGGCTACCTGGCGTTCTATCTCATTCTTCTGGTAGTAAGCATACCGGTAGGGTCGCACGTTGATCGCCGACGTCCCCTCTTGTAAAGGAATTCGGTGGACAAAGGCTCGTTCCGGTGGCAATCGTCGAGGTTCTTCAAACAATGCTGAGTACTGGTGTAACAACTTTCGGAGTTCTGGGGCCTGCTCCTCTTCATTGGTTGGAACCTGAAAGTTGTCTCCTTTCTTCACAAAGATAGCAAATAGTTGGACCTTATTTTTTATTTCTCGTGATATCTTCTGTGGATGTAGAGCCTGGGCAAGTGCAGGTGGTTGTCCCAACAGCTCGCATTCTCGCCCATCCCACCGGAACTTCATCGTTAGTTGTCTCCAGTCGCAGAGTACCGGGCCTAGCATTGCTAGCCATTGGACGCCTAGAACGGCATCCAGTCCCACCAATGGCAAAGGGTAAAATGTCACCCAGAACATCTTGCCTTGCAGTTCCACCTCCACCGATCGAAATTTCTCCTGGCATTGGAGCGTGTCACCATTCGCAATTCGAACTTCGAACTCCTCCATGGACTCCACCGGAAGCTGGAGTACCTGAGCCATTCGAACGCTCAAAAAATTATGGGTCGACCCACTGTCTATCAGAACAGTTAATGGGTGTCCCCGGATGTGAGCTACTACTCGCATCGTCTTCGGCCCGCTCCACCCCGTCAATGCATGTAGAGAGATCATGGGTTGCGTCTCCTCTTCCACTTGCTCTTCGGCGTGTTGGTCGATTCCTCCTTCGCAGGGTCCATCATCACCTCCCCCACTATCGGCTTCGATCAGGTAAGCTTGGGGCGTCTTGCACCGGTGCCCAGGTGCAAACTTTTCATTGCACTTGAAACAGAGTCTGCGTTCTAGTCGTTGCTGCATCTCCTCCCATGAGATGCGTCGGATCGGAGCCGGGGCGGGAAACCGTGGTGCAGATGTAGGTGAGGCCGGGTTCGGTAGTCGTGGAACTCCAGCTGCTCGCAATGCGGTGCTCCGGCCGGCTCTCCGCTTTTGTTCCAGCCGTTCCTCTCGCATTCGAGCTACCGTGATGGCTTCTCGGAGGGAACGGGGCTGCCGCATGCGTACCTCCTTTGCAATCTCCTCTTTAAGTCCTCCGACGAAGGTGCCGATGAGAGCATCCGGGGGCCAACCTCTAACTCGGTTTGCCAACTTCTCGAACTCCTGCTGGTATGCTCTTACGGTCCCGAATTGCTGGACGCGTGACAGCTTCTCGTTGAAATTGATATATTCATTTGGCCCGAACCGAGCCAACAGCTCATGCTCGAACACCCTCCATGTAATTACAACTCCTTCGTCTTGGTAAGTTCGACGTAACCACTGCCACCAGTGGTTGGCCTCCTCATCCAGGTAGAACGAGGCCGTGGAGACCCTTCGGTTGGCTGGAATGCCTTGGCCGTCAAAGTATTGTTCGGCTCGATTGAGCCAAACAATGGGATCATCCCCGGTGAATCGTGGAAAATCCATCCTGGGGTGACGATGGGCTCCGACAATTTCCTCCCTTCGTTCAAAGCCTCCTTCCCGCGGCAATGCGGTTTGTTCGAGTGGTGTGGGTGGCTGGATAGAAACCTGTAGGTGGCGGATGGCCTCCAAGACCTCTGTAAGACGCCCGTCTACTCGCGCTTCCATACTACGAAGCTCCTCCTGCATCACGCCCACCTCGACTTCGAGGTGCTCGATCCTTTCCTTATTCGACATATCCCGTGCTCTGATACCAGATGTTAGGTCCCAGTCAGAGAAGGGAAAGACGATGGAAAGAAGTGGAGATGAACTTCATTAGCTACGGAATTCACAATGAACTACAGAGGGCCCGCCATGCAAAACAGCGGACAGCTCTCTTCGGGTGAGAGTAACCCCAAGGAAATAAACAAAGGAAGATAAAATAATAATATCTCACACTACTCCCCAAGCCCAGACGTTCTCTCTGGATTAATACTTCCGTCCCTTTGACACGAGAGACCGGGCCATCATGTGTCAGTTCCTCACCATCACTTATCGTCTCGTCACGTTGGCTTCCTTCTGCTTCGGAGTGCATTCCTTCTCCCCGTCCCACGTAACCGAGAGACTCGGCCATGCACTCTTCCCCGGAACGTGCTCCACTTCCGTCTTCTTCGCCGCTGAGCCCAGTCTGCGTTCCGCTCCCCGTTCCTGCGTGGGTAGCTCCCCTTCCACGTGCGTGGCTTGGTCTGGAACTGTTGTTGGCTCCCACACTTCCGACTCTGCGAGTTGCATAGCCACCAGGTATCGTGGATTGGGTCTCCGAGTCCGTCGTGATCTGGTAGGCGCAGCGAGCCTATCAATATGCAGCTACATAATCCTAATATCCTAATCCTACTATATATGTGTCCACAAAGTGCTAATCAAACTGTCTATTTGGCCTATATGCGGCCCAACTACATATAATAACCGCATATAGGGTATGCATTGCAGGTGGGGGGCTGCTTGCACGTGCGTCCTTTGGCAGTATTTAAAAACAACGGATCTGACCATTTACTCAATGTGTTTTTGTAGGATTCCGCCTGAAAAATCTAACGATCAAAGCAAGAATTAACATATCACATGTATCAACCTGGTAGTGCTTGCTATTTACTCTACTGGTTTAGAATCAGTACCCAACATTTATCTGGACAGTTCTGCAGATGAGGCTACTGACCTGTAGTGCCCAAACTGAACTATATTGCCTGTATCAACCCTTTACCACTTGCTACATCTTTTTTTCCTCATTTGGACCAGCCATGCACCAGCTCAATGCGGTACATACTGTACCTGCAGATGATTAATATGGTATATACCTTGATTTTTTGAATACTTGCCTCAAAGTACTGCAATTGTAAACGAAAGGCTCCATTTATGTTTATACCAATGTATGTTTTGCTCAACAAATTGGCGAGCATATAATTGTCTAGCATAGTCTGAAGCATGAACTGTATGATATGGACACATACGGTATGATACCTTCATCTTTAGAAAATTCTGATATAGGATGACAAATTGATCACATCATGTCTAAAGATTCATGCAAAGTCTGTTTAAAAGTGACATTCAGGTTTGTGTTGAAGAATTGACTTTTTTTTTTGATAATTTAGGTTCATGAAACTGTAAGGATAAAAATTAGTTAGAGTTTGGATAGAGTTGAGGGCCTCCTAACCCCTGTGAACTGCTAAAATTGAAATCGATTTATCTTTGAGAATTACACAAAGTTATTCAAGGACTTTATCTAATAATAAATATAAAGTTTCTAGTCCATAGCCAGGTTCAAGTAAAAAGAAACTGATTCACATGCCCATTTAGTTCGACATCGAGCTCTGGTGCATTCTTGTTAAATTGGCTTGTTTCTGATTTTTTACTTTGAGACACTCAATATATCTAAACTACATATAAAAACTACATTAATGTGCAGAATTGGAAAGTTTCCTTAGTACTATATTTTTTTCCTATGGCACCATTTTGATACAATTCATTACCGATTACATCCATTCTTTGGACTAATTGAATAACAAATCTTGTAATTATGTTCTATTTTGTTGTAACTGTGTCAGACTATCACACTATTCTAATGTTCATTCTAATCTTTTCTTGCACATTACCATCTAGTTTTTGCACCACTAAAACTCTAAACGACACGTTCTTCGGTTCCTATGGCAAGATCCACATCAACAGTGTTCCAAAAGCCATTGGGATTTACAGTTCTTGAGTGCACGATGCTCACAATATTTATTCACTACCAAGTTCACAGTTACTTCTCCAAGAGTTTCAACAAGTCGAGAACTTCTGTTCGAGTCAAAAGAATTTAATAGTTTAGTCTTCTGTACCATGCGATTCTCTTGGATGTTATTACATGATCATGGGACTCCCGATTTTTGCCTTCCTCAGAAGCTTGCCAAGAAGAAGACTAAGCAGAGGCAAGTTCTCTTTTGATGTGACAAAATATTTTGGTCTCTACAGAAGGGCTATAACATTCCTTAAAATCTTCTAAGAACTAAGAAGGTTTCAATGGCATTCGTTGCACTTCAGGTTGAAGATAAAGTAGATTGTTTCAATTAAGCAAGACTTTTCCATGAAATTGTTGGACTTAATAGGATATGCTTCCATCATTTGCTGTGTTAGTAAATGCATTGAGTTGTTTACATGTGCTCACCAAAATACATTCATTTTTATGATTAAAGAATTTTTTATGTTTGCTGAAGAGCTTGAAGTGATGTTTTTCCTAACATGCTACTAATGTGGATCCTATGAGGGAGGGAGCTAAATAGATTATATGCATTAAAGATTTATACAGAATGAAGGAGAAAGGGGGAGCTTAGGAAAAGGTTAGTGCGGTTAATATTTTGAAAAACAGAAAACATAAGATGGTCATGGAAGTCAGTTGAAGGCCTGAAGTGCTTTTGATTTCTATCACTGAAACCTATTCCGAGATCAGGATTTCTTCTGATTGTCTTCATAGTCACTTTAACATTCATGCTAACATTTTTCAGAGAAAAGCCTTCTGTTGTAGATGTATGTACCCTTACCATCAGGTTTTGTCTTAAAATTTCTGAATCTGTTGCAGCATAGTTTTCATCCTGGATCATGGAATTCTTTATTTAGAAATTGCACGGCGATCATCCTCCTGTCATGGATTTGGGGAGAGTGAAACTTATGGAAGAAGATTATAGTTCTAATACAATAAGCTTGTGGTTTATTTTCTGATCTCTAATTGAGAATTCTTGTTAAATATTAGCTCTTGTTTTGTGTTCTTGCATTTTATTGGGACCTTATATCCCATCCTGTTACATGTTATCTCTGATTGATTTGGTTTTTGATGGTTCCTTTCTTTCAGAAAAATAATCGTGGAGCATTGATGGTTCTCAAGCAAATGGAAGATGCAAATATAAAACCAGATTCTGAGACTTTCAGTTACTTGATATCTAATTGTGAATCTGAGAAGGATATTGTCAAGGTTTGCTCGCCGTAGAAAATAGAAACTTACATGTTCCAGTCATTTCTTTCTTGTAATGGTGGTAATTTTTTATTTTTTGGATTCATGAATTATATGGAATAACAAATCCTCTGCTATTTAGTTTCGGCTCCATTGTTACCATGGTATAGTGTACATGCATCACCAATACCATTATTCTACATGAGGACGTTTAACTTCTAAAATCTAAAGTGTGATAACAGGACAGCTTCTGTAAGCATGGATCTGTGGGGACTGTTAGTCATGGCATATTTGTATTAGTTGCAACTTATCATCAATACTATTGTCTACCTCTAAAATATCATCACTTTGTAATGGAGAATTGTTAGAAAGGAAGCTTAGAAGATAAGGGGTCAGCATTATAATGGACATGAAGCTCATAAAATCTATTCTTTTGACTTGTGGGATGTACTTTTTATAAAAAGAGCGGAGAGATAGATGTTGAACTTGTTATAAGATTAGAGCAGCATGAAGTGGGAAGATGCTACTGAAGTGTTTCTATAGACATATACAAATGAACTTAAAGGGGAACTAGGTTCACATAATCAATATTTTCTTTGTTGCACAAATTTAGAGTATCAGACAGTAGATAAAGTGCAAGCAAAAAGATTAATGTAGCAGATTTCAGAACTCTAAGGTGAAACTTGGAATAGGAAGGTTTGAGTTAAAACATGAGGAATACAAGTCTAACTAAAATCTATTCTACTAGAAGATATGGATGTTTTTATGTATTTTGAACTTCCTTGGCCATGAAATTTGACCAAGGGTGGCCCCGATAATAAGGGCATCTCGTTAGTCCAAGGGCCAAGGAGGCTGGTTAGGCTTATAATTGCTATGACCTAGGTAGTATAGAAGAATTTGAAGAGGTTTTATCTAACTTAGGATCTAGCTTTCCTATAATGACTGCAGAGAAGGATCTTTAGACCAAACCTCAGATAAGTAGACGTGTTGGGTAAATGGATGTTATTTCTCCAGTAATACAGTCTAGGAAAATAAAATCAAGGCTATCTCATTATAGTAATTAAAATAATGGAAATAATGGCTGCCATTTGACATTTTCATTATTCATTCAGAGAAATATATTTTAGTTTGTAAGCTGCGACAAAAGCAAAGCACATAGTGCCATTATTTAGTCATCATGGTCCATTTTTACCCATTGCAGTGGCTAATAATAGCCATCATTTTGTGTCCAAAATAGTTCATCATAGGGTGAACTGGGCAAAGAACACTTGCTATTTCTGTTATAATGATAAATTATGGATTTATAGGGGATCCTATTGGTGTTGTTAATCTCTTGAATGCAATATTGTAATAGTAGCATAGTTAGCATAAGAGAGGGGATGGAAATGCCGTGGCACACCTTAGTCTCTTCACCTATGTTTTTGCACCCCTATTATATAAGTTTCCTTTTAACCCCTTATTGAAAATGCATGCAATTATTTAATGTACTTTTCCCCCTTGTTGGGGTGCTCCCCTCTATCTTCAAGTTGATGTTTAGCTGTTAAACTCGCACAATCCTTTTTCAGAGCCACCTTATTTATAGTTGTCCCTTATAGTCGTTCTGACTTGATGGGGTATGTTTCTCGGTGATTGTTGTTGCTGTAGCATAGGTGATAGCAGCTCTAATGAGGCTATATATTCCTCTTCTTGCAAAACCTTCTCCTTCTATCCCCCATATCTTTTTTTGAAACTATTATACTTGGTATCGTAGTATCCATCTGTTGAGAAGCTTCTTCCCTTGCCAACCAGCTTGTGTACTAATCTGACTCACCCAGGTAATATGCTAGCCTTTTCCATCAAATTCTAACCCTGGGCAGTCATCTGTCTTGTTCTCCTCCTCCTTTTTTTCTGACCTTTATCCTAGACATCTTTATTTTATTTCTCTAACCACAATTATCCACCTGCTGTATAAACTAATGTCTGACTAACGTCCTAATGACAGTCATCTTTTTCTATACTATACGCTTCATTTGCATCAGGCTTAACTCCAAGCACTCTGCTTACAACTTTATCTTCATCGTTTTCTCTTTTCTTCATTCATTTCCCTTATCTTTTCTTGATTACTTTAACCTTTAAGGCTGTTACTTCATTTTTTTTCTGCCAGCTTGCTTATATTGGATACCTTTTCTTTTAAGGAATCTTATGGAATGGTTTTTGTTTTCATATGACTCTGAGTCGCTATATGCTTCTTTGACTTCTTTTCTAAATCCACATTACCATCCTCTCTTGCTGCCTTTGCTTTGTTCCAAATACCCACTCTAACATTATAGGTTGCGGTCCTTCCATACAAAAAGCTGATATCATCTTCTACCCCTTTATTTAGTCAATTATCCTCAGGCAACTTGTTTCTATCAGTCCTTCCCTCAAGAAAAAAACATTTTTTGGAAGGGATATATGCTTCCTTTTACTTTCAGCCAAATGATGATGCGCGCAGTTCATGAATCCTCTCCTGTTGCTTTAGAATTATCTTTTTGAGAATAGTGGAAAAGAAGACTAGATTATAAAAGTATAGAACAAATGCTATCAACCAAACAATAATAAGTATGTCCCTCAAACCTAGCGATCAATAATATGTAAGGAAATATTCAAGGCAAATTGCTGAAAATGCCAGAAGCCTTCAATTCAATACACCTTTTAAGCTATGTCCATAATCATCTTTAGGCACAACAATGACAATTCAATTAGTCATAGTTTCACAGAAAGGAAAAGCATATCATTTACAGTTGTCTTAAATATGCTCAAGAGCTTTTCTATCAACACTTGCAACTCAACATTCACATCCCAAATGATGAGTGTATTTTTGTGAGACTTGATGTGGATGTAACTTTGGTAAAATGTGTTTTATTTGTTGCCTCCAGACCTTGCATCTTGTTGCCCAACCTTCGTCTACAGTGAGGAAACCTAATGCAGTTCTTATTGCAGACTAATATGTTTTGAAAGGAGAAGGAAAAAGGCTATACGGGATATGACAAAGCTTATTAGGGCAATCCATGCTGTGTTACAAAAGATTACAGGATGAATTAGCATGTAGTCTTGCGCTAAACGGCACAACCAGAAAGCCCTTTCCCATCCATACAGGGTTAGTTATAACTCATAAGGATTAAGTTGTGATACAGAAGAAAGGTTCCTTGATTTGTGAGCATGACTGTGTTGGTGAAATATGAATTAACCTCATTGTAATGACTTCATGAATTATCCTGCTTATCAAATATGTTGATATGGCAGTCACATCAGATTGTCCTTTGTTGGATAGTTACATGATGGAGAAAGTTAGCTAAGAGGCAAAACCACAAAAGCCTGTAAGCCTTCAGTCACCAACTTCTATTTAGAGGAAACAATGGGAACCCGCCAGTTTTCATTTTCATAGGAAAAATGTAATGGAAACTTTTAGTCACTGATTTGAGAACATGACAATATTTTCTCCTGACCCTTGAGGTCAAACATAGATGCTAAGGTAGCCAATGATATGGCAGGTGATACTAGTCAATTCTGTTGTATTGGGATCTGGCACTTCTGTGACTCATACTGAAGTAGCTGTAATTCCTTGTTTTGATGACACTCTCTGTCTTTTCTGTATCCTCCTAGCACTTCAGATTCCATGCAATTAATTTTATTTGAACTTGTAAGTTAGCCAATTTGAGGTTATGCTTTACTTCCTTTTCTGTCTCTATAAAGGATACTATTTTCTGTCTCTATAAAGGATACTATGTAAAAGGCAAATAGATGAGAAATCCACTCACTCTAGGGCAGCCAGGCTCCATGATTGAGCTTTAATTGAGACAATGAAAGTGGATGAATAAAGAAAGACATGTATGCAAACTTACTTCGGAGGACCTCGCACCCAGCTCCATGTAGTAAAAAGTAGCACTGAAATGGGGAACAATTGCTACCTTCGTTTGCATGCATCGTCATCATTACTCAAACCTTTATGGCGCTCACGGAAAGGGGGTTGGGGTAGGGGTGGGGCAGCCACTATTTTAAATGGTCCGGAAGTGGCTTGTGACCAAAATGCTGCTCCCTTTATAACTGAATTACCAGCCAGTGATTGCTTTATGCCTCGGTAAATTGTTGACCAAGTAAAAAATAAAACAAAACATCCATTAGTTCAACTAATTTAAGGGCTCTGAAAAGTAACAAAAGAATAAGGAGTTTAATGAAAAATTACATGGATCCATCTATTGACTCAATTAATAGAGCTAAGACTAATTAGACATGAATCACTTAATCAACCAATATTTGTATGACTAAACCAGATCAGTTAATGATTACTGGAAGCTTTTGGTCTAGAAATCATCCACAAGCTCACCTTCAGTGACTGCATCAGGTATTATTTAAGTGATTGAGATTCTGTGATATGCATTAGCTTTCTAAGTCTAATTTTGTTCCATTTAATATCTTATTTTCTTTATAGCATCTTATGTAACAATATCGAAATGTAAGGATCCACATATGGTCCAACTGTCCTATGTATCAATGTTGGATACAGAAAGACAGTGATGGATCCTGCATTACTTCATGATAAGGATTTCAATTTTCCTCCTTACCCCTAAGATAAAATGGCCACTTGACTATTCTAGTGATGTTGCTACTGAAAAAAATGTTGGAACACTATGAATGTGTAATTACATTGGCGAACCATTTATGTAGTTGCTTTAGCATGTTGGTAATCCTTTTTGCAAAACTTACTGTGCTGTTATTCCGTTAGGTTACAAATGTAAAGGTGCATCATGATGCTATTTCACAGCATGGCATTTCTAAGCAACACTATGATAAATTACGTAAGTCTTGAGGTTTTTTTCTTACTGAGGATAAATTAATGGATTAATTAACTTGGGTGCATGTTTAGAAAAGAATATAGAAGGCTGTAATAAGGAGAGAGTCTCATATTTGTATCCATGGTTAAAAAAAGGGAAAGAGACAGGAGGTCTAAGAGAGCTTTGATGGTGTTTGTGAGGATATTTAATGTTTTTGTGGACAGATACAGTTCGTGATAAGGATTATGGGCAATAAGTGTAGTGACAAAATTGTTCATTGTTAAGCTAAATGTTTGTTGTAATGCATCTATCTAGTGCTACTTTTGCTTGAAGCTTCTACATCTGACATTTCCCTTGAGCGTACTGTTTCCATCTTTTCCTGGGGCACATTGCAGCAACATATCAGCACATGCTACATGAATCATATTACGTTATCCTCTTTATGTGTTCTCTTGTTGGCAGACTTCATACATTCTGGCTTTTGTGGCGCAGTAATTTTTCTTGCAATCACCATGTTTTCTTTTCTTCATTGATTTCAACTCTGAAGATGATGACCCTTTGAGTTATTAGACATTTCTAACTTATGTTCCATGATGTAAGATCATGCCATTGCATCAATCTATAGAAGTACTCCTCCTCCCTAACCTTTTTCTTCATCATGTTAGGTAAGGTGTAGGAGAAACGACATCCCAGGATGCACTGCTAACTATGTCTTCACTTGAGTCGTACAGGAAAATAACTGTTACCTCTGATGCAAATTACTGCCCTTTACTATTGTTATTGCCATTGATTCTTCCATTCTTTATGTGCTTAATGAAAGATGCATTTTTAAGTTGCAATCTAGTTATGACAGTGGAGGTGCAATTCTTGGGAAGAGTATACGGACAATACACATTGTCTGGAATGTGATGCACCTAATTCTGGTCCCTACGCTAATTCTATTTTTCCTTCTCTGCCCTTTTTATACACAGTCACATACATTATCTTTTAGTTCTGTGCATTTGTGTCCATCACATGGCACTTATTAAATCCTTCTGCATGGTATGCTAGTCATTATGGTGACCTAAAAATTCATCCACACCTTGACAGGATTTATGTTGTTATTTTGTGCTCATCGTGAATCTATATGAATATCTGTGATGCTACAGTTATTGTAGATTATGGTTTGTCAGCCTAGTCCTCTAAATAGAATTCTATCTTTGAACTGCTTGCAGTATCGTGAGGAAATGAAGTGTGCTGGGGTTCAAGTTACAAAGCATGTCTACATGGCAATTATAAATGCATATGCAAATTTTGGAAATTTTAAAATGGCAAAAGAGGTAATTGATGCCATTTATATGCACACTTCTTTCCACTAATTTTGTATGACATATATGTTCTTATAATATTGCATGAGTTTGCAGTTATATGATTTGCTTCTTTCTCCCTCAATCCAGAACACGTTTCCACATATTGAAGGTTATGTTTGTTAAGAAACATCTACCATTTAATAGCATATGATTGTTTAATGCAAGGCTCACCGTACCAGCCGGTACCAGACATACCGTCCCATATTGGTACTAAATCGGTATGCTGTCTCGTACGGTACCAACGCTCAGTACGCCTTACCATCTTGTACCGTATCGCGTACTAATAATGTAATAGGATGGTACTGGTATGAGGTTCGATACCAAGATGGCGAACCTTGGTTCAATGCATTGGAGTATGATTTGACCTCCCAATCTCAATATTTGACTACCATGGTATCTAAATGCCAACATGGATGCTTAATAAATACAATGCTCAAAAATACACCCGGCCATATCCAGCTTTAAGGACCTATACAACATATGCTAGAATGTGAAGAGGTATTGTTACAAATATGGATATATTTCTTTGGGGTTGTGTTTATATGTATGCATGCAATGCAACTACTGCTTAATGTGCTATTAAGTTTTGACCTCCATGAAGCAGTATAACCTCTGTACAAATAAATGTATGCATGAATTACTAGTGGAATATCCAGCATTGATATCCATGCGGCAAATATCCATAGTAGATGCACTTGCTTGACGAAGTTTTCATGTATGGCATTACTTCATGTGTATATCATAGTCCTAATGAATCATGCTTGCCAAATTCATGTTGTGCTCTTGTTGCATATGTATGTTGTTCATGTGAGGACCTGCTTAGGTGTATATTTAGTCCCACATTGGACATGCACTGGAGAGATATTTGATACCTATACAGGGTCAAGGAACCCATATAATCCTTTTACTCGTCTTTCTATCTGAGTCCTAGGTTTTTACAAATGGTATTAGAGCGGACCTAGCTTATGGCCCATGTGGACTAGGGAACTCTGTAGCATCAGCCCTTTTGAGGTTGACCACGAGCTAGCTGTGATTTTTGTGATTGTGTGGCGAGGATGCGAGGGCTTAAACAAGCAGAGCATGTGAGGACTGTGTAGGTGCGTGCTTAGTTCCAAATTGGTTTTGTGAGAACTTGTGTACTTATAGGACCAAGGAACTTAAGTAATAACTTCTAGCCAGCCTTCTTGGATGAGCTCTTAGGTCATTATAATTCATAGTGTGGTCCATGGAGACTTATTTTTGGTAGCTGGAAACTATCTGGCTTTTAGAAGTCTTACAGGTGCTGCAAGGATAAGCTATCATGTTATGACCAAAATTCTATAAGAGACTAACATAGCATGCATATAGATGCAGCAGTGAATTTATCCTTATATTGTAGTGCTTGATTTCTCAATCAGGATAATGTAGATAATTATTTTTACAGAAATTAGATTAAGTTTTAATGCATATATCATTTTATCACTAGATTGGTTTTGTGAACTATTTGTGTACGAAAATTTGATCATATGAGATACATGGATGACTTAAGGTAAGAAATAAGTTGGGTTTGATCTGGTTATAGTTTGATCTGGAACCACTTGAATTGGCATCATATCTAAGGTTTGGAAGTAGAAACAACACACTCACTTGGTGCCTTTCCTTCTCAGGTTAATTCATTGGGCCTAAAGTTTAAGAGACTCCATTTATATCTTACACTAATTTTCCTGGGTCTAATAGTATCTGTTTGGGTCCAATTGGTCAAGTCCAATTATGCATTGATCTATACCTACTCTACTTGAAATTCACATTTTAGTTTGTGACCACAAGCTGACGCACTGCCCTGCGCGCCCGCGCGGGATATTCAATGCCATTCTGTGGCATTTAACGTGGACGCGCGCGCGTGTTTGCGCGGTATTTTTTTTGGATCTTCGCCGGTACAGTACCGAAACTGTACCGATACCGATGCCCACCGGTACATCGGTACAATCGGTATGGTGGACCTTGGTTGAAATAAGGGATGAGTGTAATGGTGGAAAAACGAAGATGCTTGTAGGTTAATATTCTATGTGACCAAGTGTTCGACAATTGGTATGCTGAAGATGGATAAAAAATGCTCCTTAGCTTTTTTTTAAAAAGCAAAGGATAAGACCATGGTCTGCTATGTCGGTGCCGGGTACTAAATCGGTTGCCCGACAGCACGGGTCGGTACGGGCCCGCGCCGTGCCGTGCCTACCGACACAGTAGAGGAGGTGGGAGAGAGAGCGAATGGGAGAGAAAAAGAGAGAGAGAGAAGGGGGAGAGAGAGGGAGGCCAGGGCCGTCGGAGGCCGGCTCCCAGGCAATAGGCGGAGGCCGCGGCCATTCTCCTATTTTGTTTAAAACAACGGTCAGACCGCTAAAAAAATTTGTGATTAAGTGATGTTAGCCGTGAAACATCATATAAAACTTGCAAAATTCTTTAGCAGTCGGACTCCTATTTTGAACAAAACAGGAGAACGGCCGTGGCCTCCGCCTGCTGTCCGGGAGCTGTCCTCCGCGGGCCCTCCGCCGGCCTCTGCCACCCTCCGTCGGTCTCCCTCCCTCTCTCTCTCTCCTTCCCCCGCCCGTTCTCTCTTTTCCCCTCTTTCCCTCTCCTTTTCTCCCTCTAGCAATGGGTTTCGTTTCCATTGCCGGAACCATTCCGGTCCGCCGCTAGGACGACTCGATGCAACCGGGATGGCTCGATACAACCGGGACGGCTCGATACGACCGGAACCACCCAATTCGGGATGATTCTGCCGACCCTGGACACGACAATAGAAATGTTGATTTGAACAGAACTTACACAATGCTAATTTATAAGGTGAATGAAAATGATTCATTTTGGGACTATATCCCAGATTTTGAAGGTTAATATAGTCAGCTTGAGTATGACCATGCATATTATCATAGGAGCTTGAAATAGAGATTCAGGATTGGCAATCAACATAAGCACCAGAGAGTGCAAAGAGGAAAGCCAAGGTATTTGCATAAACAATAAATGCACCATGTCCTGAAATCTGCATGACTGGAACTCCAACCTAACATAATAATCAATGAATACAATATGTATCTGAAAATTTGTGGTGATTAAAAGAAAGTTGTTAATTTTTTTACCCTTCATGACTTGCAGAGGACATAGGCTTCATTGAATTCTAATAAGTTTGGCTGGGGTCCAGTATTTGTGGGTTATAGCCATTGCGAAGAAGGGTCAGTATGCAAATAATTGTGAAGGACTGTTGCCATCATTTTTATATGGAGTAGATTTTTATGGCCTTAACTCAGATAACCTGACAAAAGAGGTGGCTGAAAATTGTGGAAATGGCAAACTGTATGTCATTGGACATCACTTATTGGCTTCAGATCAATTGAATGAATCCTTCTTGATGAAATGAACTAAAGCCTTAAGTTATCAGTGCACTCTAGCAAATCTCTCTAAATTGTTATCGTTCTTTAGAACTGTTTAATGGAAGTATTGACATAATGACTACTTATGTCACCTCAGATCACTTTGATACCATGTAAAAATCACACGGTATCATTTATACTATACAGTTCACTACTAAACAATTAAAATTAGTACTATACAACACTTATGACAGATTATAAAATTTAATGATAATTTAGGAACACTCATGTTTTCTCAAAAAATATCATTTTCTGATGTTTTATTACAAAAGATTTGAAAATCAGTTTAATTCTGAAATTTAATTTTTGTTTTTGTGACTTTCATAGATTGTTCCTTGTGCAACAACATACAGAAAAAATCACCCTGAAAAGAAATGCAGTTGGTTTGTTTTTGAAACTGCATCAATTTCAGGTATAGTTGGGTCCAACCTGAACCCTAAAATTAACCCAATAACCATGCGATCAAGGTAGCCCAAAAACGACCTAAATGAAAGGTTATATCATCAGTTTTTTTTGAATTAGCTTGTTATTTATGGGGAGGGAGGAAGGTTTTTTCTAGAACCCATTGCACCAAAGAAAATTTTCATTTGATAGTGATAATTTTAAGAAAAATGTTGTTTCTTGCATTTACATTAAAATGTAACAATATATTGTTCTTTGTATAAGAAAATAAAACGAATGGTGTGGAGGATGCCTCATCTTGCTTGGAATATATTCTTGGTTTCGATTTGTCAAAAATTCAAGATTTGGGGCTTGGGTTTGCAAGATCTTCCTTCCGACGAGCTTTCCAAAACCAAGGTTCGCTGTACCGGTACTGGACCCTATATCGGTGCCACATTAGCATAGTGTCGGCACGGTATGGTACAGAATTTTTTTGGCGTACCGAGGGTCAGTACGCCACTGGTACCGAATAGGTATGGTACGGTACGTCTGGTACTATCCAGTTTGGTGTGGTACGGTATACAATGCTCCAAACACAAAACCAAAATAGGAACCCTTCAAATAGGTAGAAGTAAAAGGACGCTATTTTCTTTTAGGCTTGGTAAGTTTGATATTGTTTGGTGCTTAGTGATTTGAAGCAGTTTGCTTGGTACTCAGTACTATGCCCTTGTCAGCTGCTGGAATTGATGAACCAACGTTTATATATAGATGGAGGATTTGTTTGGTAAGTAATATGCCTCTTTGATATCTCTTCATCTGCAAAGAATTCTCGATGTGGCATGGTATATGCTAGCCAGTGTGGACTGGAACATAAGGCCCTTATTGAAATTATATTGGTTTGTAATTCAGCTAGTGGAGTCTTTGCTTTCTTATTGGTATAACTATTGGTTTGTGATTTGATGCCAAATCATTATTTGATTGTTTCAAGGGGGGCATGAAACATAATTGATCATGAAACAGAGTAGGGGATATGAAACATAATTGATCATGGAACAATGTTCCTTCTCCATGATGAAGATGTTCTATTTCAAAAAAAAATTCTTGCAAAAGATTGTGAAGTTCTAGCATGAAAAGATTCAGCTTTTCATTTATTAGAATCCGGCTAGAAATTACAGCCAAGTTGTCCTCATTACTTCACGATCTCTCTCTCTATCTCTCTGTTGCTCTCTCTTCTCCTTTTACTCTTTAATTTTCCTTCCTGTCACAATTTCTACATGTAAATCTGCATGATCTCACTCTTCAATCATTCATCTCTAGTTGCTCCATGTATCTTGTAGAAATACTGTAGGTCAACGTTATTTGTATTTCAAAACAACAATCATGCAAACTAAAATACCAACTAAATAGCCACCTTAGAAGCGGATAATCATTTCTTTATACTGACGGTAGTCTCAGTTTCAGTCCACAAGTTGACTAGGTTGATCAAATATTGTTGTGTTGGTTTAAGAGCAACTTCTAACACCAGAAATTAAGTTTTCAAAATTAGCTTCAACTACAGACCATCTAACTCATTCTTGCTGACAAATCGTAAGTGTCAAAGGCCTGTTGGAATTACCAAAGCAGTAGATGAATCTCTGCAACATATATTATCTTCACCGTAAGATTGGATTCCCAGCAAAGAAAACAGTAAAATATTGAATTTAAAAGATATGATAGGTAATTTCCTTATCTGCTGAAATTTTCTGCTTAGGATGCTGCCCTCTCTAGAGATCTTAAGCTTTTCCATATCTCTGGAATTATTTCAAGCTTCTCCATATCTAACCTCCATTATTAATATTCAGTTTAATCAATTCTTGGTCACATTTTTCTTTAATTTGTACAACTCTTATTGCTCTTCTAACATACTTATTTCTCACCTTTTTGTTCCTAAATTTACTGCATCCACCTTAGCCTTTTTATTTCTGCTAGACTCACCTTGTTTTCCGGGGACTCTATTGACTAACATTCTAAGACAAGCAGCACTTCAGGCTTTATTATTATTTTGTAGAATTTCTTTGTAAGTAACCAAAGTATCAGACTATCATAGAATACCCCAAAAGCACTACTCTTCGTCTTTCTAGTACTATTACATATGTCTATATTTATCACATAGCATGTTTTTGACCACTGGATGGATAGGTGAGGGATTTCCAAATCAAGGTTCGCCGAGCAGGTATTGGGCATTGTACTAGCCGGCGACCAGTTTTGTAGGTATTAGTACATACTGTATTGACTTGAGCTATACCGCAATCAAGGGGACGAGGATGGAGCGGGGGGAGTGGAAGAATGAGAGGGAGGGGGAGGAAAGAGAGGCGAGCAAGAGAGAGAATGGAGAGAACAGAGGGGCAAGAGACAGGGAGGGACATGTTCTGGATCGTCGTTGTCATCGTTGGCGGCAGCAGCACAACAATGACAAAACACTAGCCAAGGTGATTGAGAGGCGAGAGGCAAGCAAGAGAAATGGACGAGAGTGAACAGAGATGGTGAGAGAGACTAAGAGAGGGACGCATAATAGTCATCATTGTCATCGTTGGCGGCGGTAGCGGCGATGACAAATCGCTAACCAAGTGAAGTGAGAGAGGTGAGCGAGGGTTTATAAAGCTCAAACCTAAAACAAATCGACCGTTTCGTGTCAATAACCATTTGGTTTGATTCGGTTCGCTCTGAACTAGGCAGTTTGGGACGGTTCGGTGAGGACTGACCTCATAAGTGCTATTGTATGGATACATGTATATTATGTACATATGTGCTTACATATATATACATAGTTATAGTATATGTGCGTTTCTATATTCATATGCATATGCATATAGATATATATACACACACCCACAAATACATACATAAATACATTCATATATGCGTTGGACTAAACACTTTATGTTACTTCCTTGAAAAAGAAGTTGATGATTCAAAAGCAATGATAGCTATCAAAATTTAAGATCTAAAAAATTGAAACATGGTGTAATCTATAAAAATTCCTAGAAATCGTAATTCAATGTTTCAGTGGTCTCCAACCTAATCATCAAGAAAGTTTAATATTGAATGGTTTTAATTAAGGAATGTAAAACTGAGCTGAACCAGCTGGTTTCGCCCGTTTCGAGCCGTATCGGTGGCTCACCGGTACATTCAGCTATTGAAAACGGCTTGCTGTCGGAGCCGGAGAAGAAGAGAAAGAGAGAGCGAGCGGGGGAGGGAGGGTGAACGAGGGGCGGCGGATGACAGCGGAGGGTCGCGGGGGGGCGCCGGAGGCCGGGGCCGCATCCCTTGTTTCTGCCACCCCCCGCTGCCCTCCACCGGCATCCTCCACCGCTCGTTCTCCCTCCCTCCCTTGCTCTCTCTTTTTCTCTTCTCCTTTTCTGGCTCTGGCATTTTTCTCTATCGGTACGGGCCCGACACGGCCCGTACCGACTCGTGCTGCCAGAGAACTGATACGGTTTTCGGTATTGGTTCCTCTGACCTTGGTTTTAATAGGACGATACTATGTTTTATTATGATCTAATCATCAAAACATGGTGAATTTAAATCTTACCCATGTTTTAAAATGTCTAGAACGTGATCTATGTAATTCATTTTCAATTTATATGCCCCATCATGTATTTTACCATGCTAATGCATTTGATGCCATTTTATACCAAGCTGATGTATATGTTAGACACCACCAAAACATTTGAATTTTGGTTTTTAGGCATTTTTGTACTGTAGATCATGTTTAATGATTTGGTTCTTCAATTTGGATGGCCTATCATTGATTTTAGAACTATTAACTCTTTTACAAGTAGTAAACGTAAAGTGTCTAGCAAATCTCTCTCTCTCCGTCTCTCTCTTACTCAAATATATATATATATATATATATATATATATATAATGTTTGTATATATCTGTGTATGTATGTTTGTGTGTGCATGCATGCATGTCTTGTCCCCATGCCTAGTTTTTTTGCCAATATCATGTATGACACTTAGATTCTTCGGCAGCCTAAATGTCCAGGTAACATTGACAAGTTCGCCGAATTGGTACTGGAGGGTGTATCGGTTGGAGACTGGTTCGGCATGGCACGGGTCCATACTATACTGTTTGGGGACGCACCGAAATAGGGAGAGGGAGGGCGGGAGGGAGAAGGAGAGCGAGAAGGGGGGAAGAGGGAGGGAGGGCGAGAGAGAATGGAAGAGAGGGAGAGAAAATCCTGAAATCAAGAGTCATAGATAGGGAGAGGGGGAGAGGGGGAGAGGGAGAGAGAGATCGAGGGAGAGTTTTCTACTCACCTACAAACCGCATGTTGTAGGCCTCGAATTGGGACTTGAAATTGGGAGATGCGTTGGCGGCAAAGGAATCCATCAAGTTGGGTGGCTGTGCTCTTTTGGGGGCAGTGGAGAAGTGGGTCTTAGGGTTTGGGTGCTCCTTGAGTTGAGCTCGCCATGAGAGAGAGGGAGAGAGCAAGCGGAGGAGAGCCTTGAAGGCTCTTGGATCATCGAAGTTGAACCGCAGAGAGGGGTGGGGGGCTTCAAAGCATCGAATATGAATTACGGAGAGCCTCAGAGGGGAGGGCTCTCGAAGTGAGTAGGGAGTAGGGGGAGGGTTATGTACTATTTAATAATAATTCTTATGGTGAACTGAACCAACCGTGTGAATTGTTCTGACTTAGTGTCGGTTTAGTTCGGTACGGGCTGAACTGCCTAGTTCAGGTTGGTTTAGTAATCCATAGGTGGTATGAGACTGACGGTCTATGGTAACTTGACATTTTTCCTTTTCTCTGTTTTTTTCTATCAATTGCTTTAGAAAATAGACTCCATAGTTAAACTTTGAAACATAAATTCAAACTTGTTCTCTGAGGTTGTTGTCATCCTCTTTTTTTAATCCTTGTTTAATTATTTTAACGTCTCATACATGAAAGAGGAAAGCTAGAATGGGAAGTAGCAAAATCTGCAATCTCTTGTTAATCATTGGATTAGCTAGCTGGTCCTTAATGAGAAATAAACTCTCCTTAAAGAGTTTCAACTTTAACCTTGAAACTACACTCACAGCAATCATTGGTGCATGTTCATATCCTCTTTATAGGGAACTATGATGATTAGAAAAATGAGATTCCTTGGCTTCATTTCTAAACTTGTGGGTGCTCATCTAGGTGATCAGATAAAGTCTTCCAAGTGGCTGGCCTCGACTCTCACTCTTCTTTCTTTCCAAAAAGTCATGTTGGTAGATGGAGTGGGGAGGGAGGGATGGGAGGGAAGATAGTTGTGGGGACCAAAAGGTTGCCCCTACTTTTTCTCTGTCTTTACTTGTATGCATAAAGGGTGCCTAAGGGATTGACCTCTAATTGGGCCCAACTATAGCTTCAAACTGCTCCTCTAACTGCCTTTTCTTTGATGCTTTTTTGGAGGCGGCTCATCAATGTGATATGTTCTTGATGATCAACTTATAAATACTCATTTTACCAAAATTATGAGGCTTCTGCCTCACAAACCTGCACAGTTTATTTTTGTGATGGATTTGGAAACTCTTGTTCAATCTCTCATCCACTGGTTAATCTTCCTTGCATGGGCTTCTAAAAGCATTTTAAAAGTTGCTCTCTCTCTCTTTTACTAACATTTCAGGTTCCACTGCTTATATCCAAAATATTTCTGACACTGTCTTGTTTAATCACAGATTGTCTTGGATCGTGACATTCCAAACAAGTACCTAAATGATTTTAAAAGTGTACTTGTATCAGCCCTTTCTTCAAATGGGCAGATATCTGATGCACTTAGTATATATGATGAAATTAAGCAAGCGGGATGCAGCCCTGAGCCCAAGGCTGTCATTAGCCTCATTGTAAGTGCTTTGCTGATGTCAACACATGCAATTATGAAATAGAGGACAAAGTCTGATGTTCTTTTAATACATAATGAATATCTTCTTTTTCAGGAACACCTTCGAACTGAAGGAGAGTTAGATAGATTGCTTCAGCTTCTAGAGGAGTTGAATGATTCAAGCAGTTGGTTTGATGGCTGCAGTAGAATAGCCTTGTATTGCATTCAATACAACATTGCAGAGTATGTAATACTAGTTTTTATATTATAAATGTTTTGCTTGTACTTATACTTTTTTTTTTCTTTAAACAGTACTGCTGTTAAATTACTTAAGCAGCTCCAGAAGAAAGATGAATCAAGTACATTTATTGTTATCGATCAGGTCTGGTCTCAGCTTCTCTTTTAATTTGCATAAGAATAAGTGCGACAATATATGTATATTTTCTGTCATCGAAGTATTTTCTAGCATTATATGTTGCACCTGTTACAAAACTAGAAAGTAAATTCTAAACTTTGGTTCTATGAAGTCCATACCAGTTTCAGTTTAACCTATTATGGTATGCCAAATTGTGCCCTCAGGTTTCACATATATTTTATCTTAGAGATGAATACACTTCTCTATCTGGATCTCTCCATCTTTTCTCTCTGCCTACTCTTTCCATGTCTAGGTGAATCCTAGATGGTTGCTTCATGTAGAGCATAGAAGACAAATCCTCAAACAAATTTATACTACTATTTGTAGGTACTTCACTAGTGAATTTTCAGATCACCTTTGGGAGTCAGGAGATGAAGCATAAAAGCTGATAGTTGCATGGTAGCAACAAGGATAGTTAACATTGGTTTGCTGGTAACATGGTTGTATGTAGCAGCAAGGATACATGGGGTCGGTCGATTGGTAATATGGTATTAGAGCTCAGATATGCTGGAGGCCATGCATTCGAATCCCCTCTATTCATTTATTTATTTAATTATGCTTGTTAATTTTCTTTTGTCTTGATTCATAAATCTCTCCATGTGTATGGTCTGAGCGATGAGGGAGATGGGTGTGAAACATGATATACATTATCGACCCTTTCTGCATCAACCTAAGCTTTTGGGTTCATTTGTCTAGTTAACATGGTATTAGAGCTTAGGTTTGCTGAATGCTACAGGTTCCAATCGCTTCGATGCTTAGGTTCCAATCGCTTTTGGGGTCTGTCTTGACTTAGTCATCCCTCCACATTCATGGTCTGGGCTGCTTGTGAGGTGGGATGTTAAGCTTGATATGCTGATCCTTTTCCTATAAGTTTAGACTTTTAGGGTCTAGTTATTTGTTGGTATCAGAGCCAAAGATTGTAGGCTCAAATTCACATTCTGGCCCCTTCATTTTCATGCCACCATTTATCATCTCAAGTCTTTTCTTCTCTTGATTTGCTCTTGGTTATTACTTGGGTCATCCTTGAGTCGTTTGTGACTCGTTTATGCCTGCATGGTCCGGGGCTGCACGTGTGTGAAAGTTTAAGCGTGATATCCATTGTTGATCCTTCTATTAGCTTAAGCTTTTGGGGTCTCATGATTAGTCAGCATGATAACAAAGCCAAAAATTATGGGTTCTCCATTTAGGACAATTTTTTGTCATACCATTTGTTTGTTATCTTGAGTCTCTTCTTCTCTTGACTTATTCCTGATTGTTACTTGTGTTGTTCTTGAGTTGTTTTTGACTTGTTTGTGCCTTCATGGGCCACATGGGAGGGGTAGTGTTAAGGCCTAGTGTACACTGTTGACTCTTCCTCAACATCTTAATTTGTTGTGATCTAGTGGTAAGCTGACAATTTATCTAAGCAATCATCCATGAGATTATTATCTCGAGTTGAGTAAAACATATCTTGACATCTAAGAGCCTTGCTTAACAACAATTACATTTTGGAAGATTTTCACAGCTTCCAACAGAAATGCAAATATTGTCTACAAAGATGGAGAACATGTTATTAGGTCGTGATGTGCAATTAGACCATCTGGTTTGTCCAAAGCCATTCTATGTAAGAGCTAACAAATGTAGATTAAGTCTTCGAAACCCTGAATAACCCCAAATGAGGGCTTTTATGATGTGGAATTTGTAATTAAATTATACGTTTACCTTGCTATTTGTTTTGTGACTCTTTAGATGTTCATGCAATGCAAGCAACCAAATTGTAAATATGCTAGCCTTACAAGTTGAATATCCTTGCATAGGAGGTTGAAGGTTAAAACAAGTGGCCATGGCCTATCATGCAGGACAAGCTTAGGTAACAGGGGCTTTGGAATGAAGACAAAGGACAAATGTTGGTTAGGATTAATGGAAAATGAAGAGAGTATGCATAGAAAGCCAGGGACTGTACACAAAGTTAAAAAGATAATTATTATGCTGCTGCAAATTAGACATCAACTGGAGTTAGAAGTGGGACACGATGAAAAATAGGCTTTAGTATTAAAGGGAAGTAATTTATTAGATTTTTATGGGCCTGTAGATCTTTTTTCAGGACTGGTTGGATCTAATCTTTAATCTCTGGCTGGCCTAATCTCTGGGCCTAATGATGACAGATTGCTGCAAAGGGGAGGTTTGGACATTGGTGATAACCCAGAAACACTAGAACAGGGGAAAAGTAAATTGGAGTTTTGATTTTCAAAATACCATACTGAAACTGGAAAGTAAGAGCGCAAATAGAGGAAAAGAGAGCAGTACTAGCTGTAGAAGAATTGAGAACTAAAAAATAAAAACACAGAAGATTAGGAGGAGAATACAGGAAGACAGAAAGATAAAACCTCGTGGCCTCATAGCACTAAGAAACCAAGGCCTCACACATCTGTTATGGAATGACACCACAAGAGAATAAAGGGGAAAAACAAATGATGTCATCAGTTTCTTCATCCAATTTGTTTAAACTAAAGATTTGAACCTCATCTATTGTAGACCTCTGGTTCCTAACTTGATGGTCAAATTAAGACCTTCCTAAAATTCAGAAAAGGAAAAGCCTTCAAAAAAGTGCAAGATTCGGATTTCCCTCAACCCATATTGGAAAACCTGCAACACAATCTTAGTGATCTGACCTGACTGCCTTTCCAAACTATACATTAAACAGAACTTAGATATGAATCCTACTTAATATAGAGATTAGAAAACTACCAAAAATGTAGCCTAAGAATAAACCTGGCAAATTACAATAAAATTGATAACAAAATGCCTGCGTAATTGATCCTCTTCAAACATAGTTAATAACACTCCAACATCAACAAGTGATCAATAAGGAAAAAATAATAACACTCCAGCATCACCAAGTGATCAATAAGGCAAACTTTCCAAGGCAATTAATGATAGAGCATGCTGAACAATTTTTGATAGAAAAACAATAGCAAGGATAAGCAAAGAAGTGCCTTATAAACAACAAGGTGCCCTAAAATTTTTGGCAATGAACCTCAAGAAAATGCTAATAGAAATGGATATCCATAAGCGTTGTTTGCATTTGAGGTGTTAAAAGAAATTAAGCAAAAAGCTAGTTTACATGTTCTGGATCAAAATAATTTTGATGATGGTTATCGTGGTTGTTGATTGAGATAGAGCAAGATTCACCAAACTGGTGCAAGAGGTTGTATTTAATATGGTACATGTTCGTACTGTACTGTTTCGGGGTGTATTGGAAATAGGGAGAGGGATAAGTTGAGTGAGGGATGGAGGGAGGGGGAGGGAGAGAGGAGTATGCCGGATTTTAGGGAGTGGTGGGGGAGAGAGATAGAGAGGTGGAAAGAGAGAGGGTGAGAGAGAGAAACCCCAACTGAGAGGAGGGAGGGAGGGAGGGGGGGATTTATCTTGGAGTGATGGCAGTGGTCGGCAAGGGTGAGATGAGCGTGAAACCCTCGCAAGCTAACAAGCGAGTGAGTAAAGCTTGGGAGGGTTTTTGAAGTCGAACAGTGGCGATCAGGGATGGATTTTTATGAACCAGTGTTGAGCCAACCCGAGAGGCTGAATCATCTTGGGCTAGCTTCAGTATGGTTTGGGTTGGGTCGAACTGCTTGGTTCAGGTCGGTCTTGCAGTCCATGAGATTCCATCAGATGAAGTAATCCAAATGTTTGGACTTCAATTTCAATTAACTATATTATTATTTAGATCATCTTTACTTTATCAATTCAAGTCTCTTCACAACCTTGACATTCTAGGATAAACATTTGATATTTGCATGAATGGGCTATAATCTTATGAGGAACCAAGTTATGATTGCCCAAATGTTTCCTGGCGAGATTAGGAATATAAATACCATTTTCTATTTAGTCTCTTGTTTTAGTTAAAAACATGAGAATTTGCTGTATAAATGGTGTAGATCAAACCTTTTTATATCAGGTTCAAAGTTGTATTTGTCATCCTTGATAACTGATAGAATTCAATTAAACATCTCTATCATGCTCTTTTTCCATTTAATCATGGTATATCTCCATTTTACTTAGTAGTGTAGGTTTTCAGGGTTCACCTTGCATTTTGATTTGGATTCAAACACAAAATCACTTTCTTATACGTATTCACAAAATTAAATCTAATCGTTTTTGACATCTGATCATCATGATAAACACTTGTTAAGGTGACTTGAAAGCTAAAAGTTATTGCTCCTTTCCCCGAGGCTGCAGCAATTTTGGGTTCAGGCATGGAGAACCCAAAAAGAAGTTAGAATAAAGAAATTTGTTGTAAGATGATGGAGGGATTTGTTTTTGGAGAGATTCGAAAGTGAATGCAGCTCCCTAACTAGAAGTTTCCTGCTGCTATAAGAATTGGTTTAGCAAATGCAGAACATGATCAAAAGCTTCAACAAGATTATGATCAATAATCAATTAGTAATCTTGATTGTTCTGTCTTTAAATCAGAGAAGTGAGTAAATGTGTTTATAATGATGTTTGATAAATTTTAGTCATTTGGTACATGGTGGAAGCATAATTTCAATAAATTAGATCGATTAGTGAAAGATCCCGCTGTTAATGGTCTGAATCCTAAGATCAGTGATCCATCAGTTGTACTTTCAACCAACAACTTATATATGAAGAATTTCATCGTGGAAGAAGTAATAAAATCATTAAGGAGTTCAAAGTTTGCAAGAGCAGCACCCCAGCAAGATCTGGTTGTTAGCATGAAGTTGATGATTGTGACAGAATACAGTTTTCATGACCCATTTGCTTCAAGGGAATGGTGTTCTGTCTCATCCATTGGAGGATTGATGTCCTTGCAATCAATTATTCCAAGTGCATTTAATTCAAGGAGGGGCGCACAGCGGGGAGGGTCCTTGGGGTTGTCTTTTGATGATTTGATGGTAAGTCACAAGATTTTGTAACGTTAGTATTTGCGATGAAATAAAGGCAGTTACCCACGGTAGCTGGAAGCTAAGTTCATTAAGGCAATCTTGGGGTGAGATGCTTGTGAGGAAAGCCAAACTTATATGATCATATCTAGAGTAGTTATTAGGTTTCAACTTTAATTAATTTATTTTCTGTATTTTATTTCAACCGCAACTTTTAGGCGCTGTAACTTGGGAATCGAACCTATATGTTAGCTATGTTATTCTAGAACCTGGTGTGTGCAATACACTTGAAAGTATAAACAAGAGAGATCATGTATATTGTTAAGTAATTTGTGGAGACGAAGAGATATGCAGAGGTAGAAAACACAGATATGGAAGAACAAAGAGGAAACCTGATGCAGGACAACTGCAGGAAGGAGAGGAAAGGGGGAAGAAGAAGACAAGAAGGCTAATTTTTATTCATCATTCATCAAAACCCTAAACATGAGGATGGACCCATATATATAGCGTCATAAAATCACAAATAAACCCCTACAAATAAAATAATTCCAAAAGGCCCTAAAATGACAATATGCAAATAAACCCAAATGACAATATGCAAATAAACCCAATCAACATAAAATAAATCCAACTAAAATAAATCAATCTAAAATAAAATCAGGCTGGCTGAATCGGCTGGGACCCGCTGAGTTGGCTGGATCCTGTGGCGACCGGCTGACCTGGCACTGGTGTCCGCACCAACCTCCCCAAGTGGAAAGAAGTCGACCTTGACGAAAGCGGCTCGGTAAAGCCCCAGTAATACTCCAACAAGTCCGGGTCAATCAGCGGTCTCTCCTCGTGCTGGATCCAAGTGTAATCGGACTTTGGTCGTCCATGCCAACGAACCAGAAAATGCTGGATGCCTCCATCACTGTCAAAGACTATTTGCTCGTCTAAAATAGAATCAATATACTCTTTTTGTGCTCGATGGAGGAGAAAAGAAAACGTAGATGGCATGAAATCAATAATAGGATAAACATCGGGCGCAAGAGAGTGTGCAGCAAAAAAGTCAACAAGGATTGCAACCAAATCTTTAATATTAAGAGTAAGGTTATGACCAAAATCAAATGGAAAGTCAATGGTATAGACGTCAGTGCCATCCTTGTGCAACACCCTGAATGGTCCAATACTAAGAGACTGTAATTCCTTAAGATGGATCATTACGTAACCCCAAGTTTGAAATTCTTTAGCATAGAAATCAGCTTGCATCTTATAGTGAGCAGTACATGCATGAATGCCCTTATGGATTTCCTGATGCAACTTATGAATGTGTTGTGCAAATGCATATGCAGGCTCAGAAATCCTAACATTAGTTTCGATGGGTTGTGCGAGGGCATATCCAACTACACTCATGGTGGACTGGTCAGACCCGCTATCTGACTGTACAAGCGAGCTAGGTGTAGTGTGGGTGCATCCTAGGGTTTCAGGTTTGTCATCACACTTTTTCTCAATGTTCTGAATGTCATCGAGGTTTGGTTCATAGATTTGCTCCTCTAAGTCATCTATGTCACCTTCCTGCTCTTGCTGAGCAATAACGAAAAATTTGTTTGCACATTGGGAGGTAACGTGACCAAAATCTTGGCATTTGTAACACCAAGTTTTGGAATATGGTTTGGGAGGCTCACCAAGGATTCTCTTGCTATTAGTGTCTCGGCCTGAGACATGGGCAGTAGGAGGGGGCCTAGGATTAGTGGACCCTACAGAAGGTTTGGACCCTAAGGAATTAAGGCCCGTGAAAGTGTTCCATATGTTAGGGCACCTTACAAATGTTGACTTAGTGTTCCATCGGTTAAGGAGATCGTCTTGGTAGTTAAGGGGTAGGTATTTTTCTGTAAGTCTCTCTTTCATCTCTACCCAATCAGTTATTTCATGTTGATGTCTCCTAGCTAACAGATGTTCGGTGCTTTGCCAGAAAAGTTTAGCTCGACCGATGAGCTTCATTCTGGCGAACCGAACCTTCTTTTCTTCAGACAAATTATACCACTCAAAGAAGTAGTCCATTTCATGCAACTAGTCTGAAAAGATCTTTGGGTCATTGCGACCATCAAAGGTAGGGGCTTCAACCCGGATGCCTTTTATCACATCTTCAACATGGTCACGAGGTTTTCTAGGCTCTACGATATGTCGGTAACCTCTATCAATATTAGAGAAGGGACCAGGTCCTTTAGGGCGAGGGTAGGCATGATGATGATCTGGAACAGACCTATTACCAAAATTGCCCTGCCGAACAGAGCCTTGTTGTTCTAATATTTGTTCTAGGGTTTCGTCCCTTTCAAGATCCGGTAAATGGGAGGCACTAGGTTCCTTGGGTTCAATAACCCTCTGAATTGAAGCCTTAATTGAATCAAGTCTGGCATTATTAGCTTGGACCTGAATATTAGTGTCTTGGATAGCTTTTAATAGAGCTTCGATTTTGAAATCCATATCTAATTGGGACTCAGAATGAGATGTGACACGACCACTACGTAGATGCATGAAATGAATGAAGATATGTATGATCCTATCGACTATAGAGGTTCCTGAGTAGACCTAATGCATGAAAGTAATTTGAAATTGCAAAGCATATGCTCAATATAATCAGAAGCTAACTCAAGCAATTGAAATTGGCTTTGAATTACGTAATAAATTCAGATAAGTAGTTGCAGTCAAATAGTACTAGTTTTCAGTATGTTGCAGGGCTGCACAGAGCCTTAAAGACTCTCGAAGATTTGGTACCCTATAATTAATAGCAAAGATAGGCCACTACTAGAGTTTTGGTATTGTCTGGAGTGGGTGTGTTGAATTTTCTGGAAGCAATATCAATAGAGCACTTAAGAGTTAATTAATTCTAAATTTAGACAAACAAATAAAATTTGCAGTAAAGGAAGAAACCTGACCTAGGTTGGGGCGACGACCAACGTACGGTAAGTCGGCTCGTCAGATGGCGCGAATCTGGTCGAATTACAGCAACCGGTGTGGTCTGATTGGCCTGTGAACAACAGAGGAGGAGATGTTGTGGCCGTTGCAAAAGGGCCTGCTGGACGTGATGGGTGTCGAGAGGTGGTGGATCGGGCCTGTGTAGGGGAGGCGGAATGGTGGCGGAATGGCGGTGGTGCTCGACCTGGCGGTGACGGCTCAGATGAGGGCTCGGCGGAGAGAAGAAGAAGCTCGAGCGGCGGGAGGCGAGGGCTCGGCGGCGGGGAGGTACTGAAGCGGTGGAACTCGGGCGGCGGAGACGACGACGGCCACAGCTCGGGGAAGACGAAGAGGTAGCCGAGAAAGGAGGTGGCCGCGGTGCTGCAGTCGGCCGCGGGGAAGGAGATGCTCGGCGACGGCGAAGGCGATGTGGCGGCAGGGCGGTGTGGAGCGGCGACGCTTGGGTGGCGATGGCGGACGAGAGCAGAGGCGGTGATAGCAAAAGGGGTGGCGGCGACGGCGTTCACGAAGGGTGGGCGGTGCGGCGGAACGGCGACGGCGAAGGCGATGTGGCGGCAGGGCGGCGTGGAGCGGCGACGCTTGGGTGGCGATGGCGGACGAGAGCAGAGGCGGTGATAGCAAAAGGGGTGGCGGCGACGGCGTTCACGAAGGGTGGGCGGTGCGGCGGAAGAAGAAGCGGAGGCCGATCGGGACGAAGAACAGAGGTAAGGGTTTTTCTTTTTTTTTCTTTTCTTTTTTTTCTTTTTTTTTGCCTCTTTTTTTGGCACGCACGTGTGGTCACGTGCGTGCTTGCCCGTGTGACTCACGTGCGAGTGAGCACGCGCAGTTCACGTGCAGCTCCTCTCTTTTTTTTTCGTGGGGCGGAGTCGGGTTAGCGGGTTAACGGGTGTTGGATCTTACCCGTTAATGCAGTTCGTCTTCAACCTCCAACGGGTTCGTTGGGACGCGCCGGATTTCGCGGCTTCGGCTGCGGGGAAGGGCGCGACAGACTCCGGTGGGGAACGACGCTCCGGGGCGGAGGGCAGCAGTCACGGCTGCGGGTCCTTGTCCTGCGGCGGTGAACAGAGGCTGGTCAGATACGGAGACTCAGGGACGGCGGCTTCCGTGGAGATGCGGCGGTCTGCGGTGGCGAACTGGCGGTGCTGCGAGGTGGGGGAGGCAGCGTCGATGCGGCGGTAGGCTCAGGTGCGACGACGGGCGGGGAGGGTCCGGCGCAGGGTTCCCCTTTTGTTCTTTTGTGTGGGAGCCGAGAGAGAAGAAAGGGGCAACAGAAGGGTGTTTTTCTTCTTTTTTTTCTTCTTTTTTTTTCTTTTTTTTTTTGTTTTTGCACTGCTTTTCCTTTATGCTTGATCCCTCGGACGGCTACGAGATGGATTTCTGGAAGAAGGAACTCACGGCCAGCATGTCACGGGAGAGAGGTTTCTTTCACGAGAAGAGAGTTGTTCAGGACTGGGCTTTGACAATAGAGGCAAAGCCGAGCCTGCTCTGATACCAAAACTGATGCAGGACAACTGCAGGAAGGAGAGGAAAGGGGAAAGAAGAGGAGGGGGAAGAAGAAGAGGAGGAAAAGAGGAGGGGGAAGAAGACAAGAAGGCTAATTTTCATTCATCATTCATCAAAATCCTAAACATGAGGATGGACCCATATATATAGGGTCAAAAAATAACAAATAAACCCCTACAAATAAAATAATTCCAAAAAGGCCCTAAAATGACAATATGCAAATAAACCCAATCAACATAAATCCAACTAAAATAAATCAATCTAAAATAAAATCAGGCTGGCTGAATCGGCTGGGACCCGTTGAGCTGGCTAGATCCTGTGGCGACCGGCTGACCTGGCACTGGTGTCCGCACCAAAACCAGGTTCAAATTTAATATTAGAATACATATGGTCTTTTGTGCCTGGATGAGATATGTTTTTCAGACATGTTAAAGCCACTAAGCAAGTCAACCAAGGAATGATGTCTTCAATGTTCCCCAATGGGTTTAGGGATTTGAATGTCTTTTTCTGCTGTTTCTAATTATTAGTTTAGCTTATGGTTGCAGGTAAATTAGTAACATTAATCGCTTGGTATAATTCTAAATCTCTTAAGGTTTGAGTCATTAGGGGTTAGACCTATAAGGTTAAGGCCATTCATGAGAAATTGAAAAGTGAATTCTATGACTTTTGGTTTTATCTTCACTATTATCGTTAAAGATGTGTGGAGCTCCAAGTCCTGCAGAACAGAACAGTACTCATTCTTCTTTTTCTCTCGTTGATTCTTTTAGATCCACTTAAAACTCAGACTGTTACGAGATTTAATTATTAATACACATATTTCCATACCCACAACATGTGGGTGATAGTTCCCATTCTTACAGATGCTCCCCAGTATTCTAATAGATGGGATGATGGTAAAAGACAAACAGCACATCTTATTGAAACCAATTTTGCAGTTATTTGGGTTCTCTGTTGTCTATATTGGTCATGCTTTGTGCTTGATGTTATAAAGTGTTCTACTCAATTGTCAATATCTTGCCTCCACAAATGACTGCTTATAAGTTGATTTTTGTAGCATAATCAATATGGGAATCTGGACACAAATCTATGATATCAGTTTTTTATTTAGCATTCTAGAGAGAATTGTTTTTGCATGTCTACTTTGTTTATTCTTGCTTCAATGATGGAACAGATATTTAGCCAAATATGGGAGACAGAACCCACAAATTTAAAAATTGGTTTGGAATTACTTCGAGCTGTTAAAGAAGAGCTTGATCTTCATCCTTCTCGAACAAGTCTTGATTTTCTTCTCAGTACCTGCGCAAAAGTAAAAGATTCACAACATGCATGGTTAATTTGGTCAGAGTATAGCAATGCTGGCCTTCCTTACAACGTTTTGACATTCTTGAGGTTTGTAATTAGCTTGTTAAAGTATATGCTTATCATTAGTTGGACTTTCTTTCTACTATGAAACCCCTAATCAGTTCTATTTTGCATTTGAAACCCTATAGAATTGATTATATTACAGATAACACTGTTTAGGGAATATTTGTTGGGTTTGACTTGTTTGCGACAACTCAACTTGGTTAGTTGCTTTCTCATGGTGAATTACTTTGCTTGAATTTGACTACTTGAGAAGTTAGATGTTGATATTCAAATGAGAATTATTTTGCTTTCTTTTGTGTTTTTTTTCTTCTCTTTTACATTTTAGTGGGACAACAGAATTCTGTTATATAGAGACAGCTATTTTTTTATCTGGGTAATGGAGGATTACTTAAATGGTTCCTATGTCAAGGTTTCATATTGTAAAGCATAATAGCATATCAGCAGATGCATATAGTCTTTTGGCTGCCCCTGCATTATGCGACCCCCTATACTTTATGATCTGTATTGTGGCATACAGGTTCGTATCTTGTGTTCTATGACAATAAAGTTTGAGATGAAAACTATGGCTAAATATTCTAGAGAACCATAACTCACTCCTTATGGACCACCGAAAAGCTTCCCACTTCACATATGAACACTCTGGAACTGCATATGTCTGATCGAGTTATCTAGACCCTGATATGAAGTTTCAAGGACTGAAAACTGAAGATCAGCTTATACTTGTAAATTGTTCAACATGTTAGAAGTTTCCTTATATTTTCATTTAAAACATTTAAAATTATAACTAGTTCTGTTTGTTCTCTTTTTTTTTTTTTTTTGTAAATATGTGTATCTTTTTGGGTGAGTTGAGATGGCCATGGATTTTTCATTGTTAATAAAAAGGAAACTCATGATTGAATACTAAAGCAATCATGTATTATAGTTTTAGGTATCTGAAAAAAAGGGTGCATTAGGATATTGTATTTTGATCATTACACATATGAGGGAGTGGTTCTAATGATACTGTACTTGAACTAGAATGGTTTTATATTTTCTTTCCTCATTCTTCAATGTTAATTATTTCTGATATTTGGGAAGCATCAAATAGGTAATGCTAAGAGTTGATAGAGTTGCGTAGCAAAGGAGATTTCAAAGTTTGAAGTACTGAACATCTGCATTTGCTCTGATTTTAATTCTGAGTTTATATAGAAATAAATCATTGTTTACTAATTTGGATTTCATATTTAGTAAGTAATTTTTTTTGCAGTTATTGTGTCACTTTGTTATTTGATGCTGTAATTGACAAACTAGTTTTAGGAAAACATTGTTCAAAATCAGTACAAAATGATTATTCCCATGATGTATCCCTTGTTTTTCAAGATAGTCTCCTTGTTAATGTGGTTTAGATGACTTCTTTATGTAAATGAATGACTTAGATCTTTTGGAGCACGCAACTTCCAAGTAATGGCGATAAATCTCAAGAAACAAATTTGCCTAACTTAGCACTAGAACCTTGAATAAATGGCAGAATAATTCTGGAATTTAGACATTTTTCCGCGACAAGTAAATAATCATGAAGCCCAATTTTCTAGTATCTAATCTCCTGTTGCCAGTGAATAATTCAGAAATATCTGTTTTACACTTGTTCAAATACCAAATCTAAAGGCTATACATGTCTCAAGGCAGTCATGAAGGTTACCGTTGTCAGTGGATTTTTCTTAAGTTTCCTCATGATTCAAGAATTTGGTCCGATAATCCTTAAAGGGGGAACTATGTGACAAATCTTCATAGATTCATGGAAATATATCTCTTGAAACTAGGAGGCGACCTGTACATGGTCGCTAAAAAGAAAAAAAAAAGATGACTGCCTGACAACATGGTTTGAATAAGTTGCATATTATCCAGATTTGATGTAGTAAGATTGTAAAGTGGACGAGGTCAACTGATGGAGCTATTGATAGCAACTTCAAAAGCTAAACATCTCCTAAAGTAAACTGCTGTTATGCCTAACATACATATATGGCATTGTGCTAGTAATGGCCAGTACGCGGTGCCATGCTAGTACACAACTGTAAAACTGGCTGGTACATCTTAAACCAATCCAAGTGTACTAGCTGAATTATATATATATATATATATATATATATATATATATATATATATATATATAAGTGATTACAAATCTGAAAAAATGCTGTATGAAGAGAAATATCAAGATAAAACATAGTTGCTTTTTAACTATATCTGCAAGAGTTCATGTACCAGTATTGAGTGTCATTTGCCCGATGGTCATTCCGGTATTACAGAGAGACTCGGCTATATCAGTCTAATAGCCTAGTATAGCCTGGTAAAGTCTCTCAACTGATTGTCAACTTGTTTAAACTATGGATCAATTGTAATGTGATTATTGACGTTGGCTAGCTCTGATACAAGAAACAGCTGTGCCATACTTATATGGTAGGTGTTTGATTCCATTTCTCTTGCTATTGTTGGCTTGGATTGTTGATACAATGTAACCACTTTTGAATGCCGAGACGTGTTTCAGAAGATAACAGTTCCACACCACCTTCAACAATAATTTGCAAAGCAAGACAATTTGCATCACACTGTACATTTTTTCCAGTTATCAAACTTGTATTTGAAGTTGGAAGATATTCTTTCCCTCAATCTTAAGACTTGGATTTGTCCATTTAAAAATTCTATTATACATTGCTACTTTTAAGGTCCGTGTATATGTGAATCTCCTCAAATAACAAAATACAGTATTTCCAGTGCTCAAATTTTTCATCGTGTAATACGTACTACAGATTATCTCAATAGTAGATGCTATTGTTCTCTCTCTCAAGCAAAATTTATGATCTTGTAACATCTGTACAGGATGTATCAAGCCCTTCTGGCATCAGGAGAGCGCGGAGCTGCAAAAAATATGCTGAAAGAAATACAGAAAGAGGATCCCCATGTTTGTTATATTATCAAGTCTTGTAAAATAAAATATAGGAAGACAAACAACTTCAGAGAATGAGGATAGAAAATTAAGTATCCCTATCATGTGCTGTTCTCTTTCATATAGAACATGGGGGGCTATGAAGGCCCAGGTTAGAAGATAAATATTTATTCTGATAGGAAGAAAAGGAGAATCCTTCCTTTTATGAATCTTTATTCTGATAGGAAGAAAAGGAGAATCCTTTCTTTTATGAATCTTTATTCTGATAGGAAGAAAAGGAAAATCCTTTCTGTTATGAATCTCCCAGACCTCCACTTTTAAACCATGCTAACAGTCTGAATCATGGCTTACAGCTCTGGAATGACCCACCCAGACTGCCAAAAAGGCCGATTAATATTCCGTTCATCCCTGAAGTGCTGATATTGGCAAGCACGCCGACAGATTTGCAAGGTAAGCCAAAAATAAGGGATTTGACCATTAAAGCTGCTTTTTACTGTACCTTGATTGTTTTGTACCGTGCAATGAAGACCACCTTCACTTCATGAGGTAATTCATTGCCAGAGCTCATTCTTTCCGTCAAAGTTTCTTGGTGACAAAGATTTATTTTCTAGTGGCAACAGGACAATGTGTGTACTTAAGGTGCAAGCATCTGCCCATGACATGATACAGGGTTTTCTTTTCATGGATTCTTCTGCATGTTCGCATGTGAGGACTCTTTCTTGTTTTATAAAGTACATCTCTTGGAGTGTTTTTTTTGTCTCTCTCAGCCAGCTGACTGCACTCTGTTTTTTTTTTTTTTGAGTCAATAGTTAATGTGGCTACTTTTTTTCTCTCAATAAAACAAAACATATGTGTTGCAAATGTTACTTTTTCTTAATGTCAAGCGGGACTGAGATGAAGCCAGAGCAGTGCGGTCCATTTGACCCAAAGAGGAGGCTGTTTTCATATTCTTCTTGGAAACCAAGACATGTTTAGGTTACTGTCAATGGCATATAGATATCAGCTGATGCAAGTCCTAACAAGCGTTGGGTCCAGCATTGGCGGACATGTATCCCTGAAGATAGCAGCAAGACCACAAGAAGTTAAATGCCGATCGTTGCTCTTGTTTGGGCACAAGCGGTTGTATGTTGCCAAATTTCATGGTGCAATTTGCATCAAGAGTAGCATTCACCTAAGCTAACAGTTCTTTAAATATTTTAAGCCTTCTGACTATGCTTCAACTGGTTCGCTATGATTTTTGAATAGATCAAACATTTATTCCCTGATAAATTGGGGTTCTTTCAGTGTTACTTTTTTTTTTTTTGAAGAAAATTTACGGAGATACCTCCTCAATTTTGGGCCAATCTCAAAGACACCCTTCGACTTTAAAAAGTGACAAACGGATCTCTTAGGTGTGCAAATTGTTCCAAGCTAAGTCTGCCGTTTATTTTTATTAATTGCATGGCATGATGTGATGATCACACGGTAGTATAAAATTATATTATGGCTAAACTATCATTCGTATAATGAAAGGATCCACTCACCAATCGTATAGTATAGTGGTGTTTAGACTCATCTTTCTTTGTGCGAATCTACTGTTGGGTCATCCATCATCCAAATCTCGAAGTGCTCCAAACTTCCTTATTATTGACCTACGTAGATTTCACAGATCTCAAAGTGAATATATAAATGATGTATATTATTCATCCATTCTTATAAATCTTATAGATGATTCAGATTATTCATTCGTTTGCATAGATCTCAAAGTGATCAATGGATTATTAGGATTATTCTATTGCCTGCACAAAACGATGGATGATCCAAATATTTATTTACCTGCATAGGTTTTAAAGCAACTACGGATGTTTCAAATGTTTATCTGCCTGCATGGATTTTAAAGCGATTAGTGGATGATTAGGATATTCATTTGTTTGCATGGACCTCAAAAAAAATCATGGTTCTAGATATTCATCTGCCTGCATAGATTTTAAAGCAGTCACTAATGATGTAGATGTTCATTTATTTGCACAGATCTCAAAACGATCAAGGGATGAACAGAATTTTTTATTTACCTGCATAGATTTTAAAGCAATTACAGATGATCTAGATATTTATTTATCTGCATAGATCTCAAAGAAAACTATTTCCATTTTCACTCCATACTCTTCCCAACATGTCATCCTTCGACGTAACTTAAATGATCAGATCCTTTCCTGCTTCTCATATCTTTCAATTTGTTCTTCTTTATGCATTGCTTATCTTTCTTTTTCTATAGTATGTTTTCTTCCTCTTTCTCTTTGGTCTTCTGCTTCTTTTGATTTACATACTTCTACTTATTTTAATAATATTTTTGTGGCTGATGGAGTCCAAGCTCCTTGGCTTCCTTCAAACGGAAGCAAAGATATGGAATTTGAAGGCGATTGATATCTACGTTCAAATCTTTTATTTGGTCGGCCAAGAAGTGGCGTAGCAGCTCTGGAGAAGAGCCACGAGCCCATTAAAAGGAACGTATCTCTTTCAGATTCCCCGACCAGGACTTGCTCTCCAAAGTTGGACTTGCCGCATCGGTAGGAGCTTCCAAGAAGCCAACGGCATCATAACATCGTGGAGAGCAGCGCCCAATCCAGAAACCGTCAACGTCTTTCCACCTACACAATTGCTTCTGACCTAGTCGAATAGTCTTTAGGAAATTTTCTTTTTTGTCATGATAGTTGATAGGAGGAAAAAAGGATCGTCCAGCCCATAACTAAAAGACTGCCCAGTTACAGCCCAGCCAATTGGCTGAATCTTCACTTCGACTCAGAGTTAGCTCGACTTCGGGACTCCGCCAAAAGCTTCACCAGCTTTAGATATCCGCCAACTCCTTCGACCAAGCTCGGAGTGTATTCAGATATTCGCCGACTCCTCCGACCAAGCTCGGGGTGCTTTCAGACATTCGTCGACCCGCCCCGACCAAGCTTGAGGCGCCTACCTCAACAGTATGCCCCGACCTTCGAGCTCGGGGCACTCCATCGAACACACCTCGGAACTCGGAAAGCCGAGCTACTTTTAACACCCGTCAAGCCGACCTCGCCAATCGCATGATGCGACCTCTCAACGAGTTCGGCTTCGCCAATGACCGCACCCATGTGCGAGCCTACGCCCACTTACGTGGCAGTACACTATGACATTAACATACCACGTCTTCGTAGCCGGTATTCAACAGTCAGACGACACCTTGACTACTCCGGCCATGCTCTGCTGTGACTGTCAACACCCTACCGTTTTTAAGAACGGGTTGTACTACACGCCATCAGCCAGCCTAAGCTGCGCGCCATCCGCCCCCTCATGATGAGGGCCGGCAATGCCTCTTCCACCTGAGCCACTCTACCTGAGATTATAAATACCTCGATCAGGTAACTTCTAAGGGACCTCTCTTTGACCGGACCAAATTGATCCCACTATAACTTGATCGTCGGAGGGCCCTCATCGAAAACCCCAGTGAGACTTTATGCAGATTTACGGCCGTCGTGCAGGAGGTGACTTGCGTCCTCTCCTTCCAACTAACGGCAGCTCCTTCGACTCCATCGGCGTGGTCACCCTCGGGTCAAATTTGAACCACAACAATAGTTTTTTTTTTTTTTTACCAATACTTTTTACAAAGAATTTGCACTCTTATGTTGGGATATTCTGAGATGATATTGATGATCTCATGCATGACGTGATGTGTGGCCCTTATCATAGGGACGGTTATCACGTATTTAGCACTACATGTAGCGCGGAGTAGAGTGCAAGCCTAAAAAAAAACGCTTATCTCAGTCAATTATCTAGGAGGATATTAATACACTCATATCGAATCTCTTGTACGCATTGAGATCCAAAAGCCGAGCCGCGATATTAAAACATAGAAATCATAATTATATTTTATCTCACATTGTGCTTCAAAATTAAAAGTAGCAACCACAAGGACCGTATAGTCAAATTAATGAAAAATTGACTGAAGCATCTATGAAAATTCTCTACCCTTTATTTAGGACCAATATCTTCAATGCAGAGCTGATTATAAACTGGATCTCGGACCAAAATTATATTCAATTTTAGTCCGACCTTGGAACGAATCTATTTAAAATTTTATATTTTCTATGCCTAAGCTAAGATCCATGATTAGCGCTACTTGGATGTAAAAATTTATTATTGCTAAGATTAATTTTTATGCAAAATAACGTTGATTAGGTTACAGCAACTACCTAAATTATAAATTATATTTTCATAAATTTATTCTTTGATTTTAATTGATGCGAGTGGTGTGAAATCATCCATTGGAAATTGGTTTGAAAGAATATATAGTCAGTGGGAGCAGGGTTCATTAGAGAAGTAATGGAAAAAGACTAAAGTAATAGAAAACTCTTGTGAAAAAGCAACCCAGAAAGAATTACTTTCGCACGCCTAGATAGCATGCCTCAGCAGCTAAATTTTTTTAACTATACGGTTACATAAAAATTAGTATAACGTCGAGCATAATTATAAGAAGGTATAAAAATAAGAAGTACTCAAATCTTAAAGTATCGTATACTATTAATACAAAGAGATGCGTCTATTACTTACCAAGAGATACAGGTCTTCGGAACATTCCAAAGGAAAATTAACACAAATTAAAATAATTCTAAATTTTCAAAGTGTAAAAATTTTAATATAGCTACAGGCAATCCTATTCTCTAGGCAATCTTCACATACCAAATGAAAAAACCCAAGGCGAGGCTTGCCATCCGAGTGTTTGTACTTTAATTTTTCCGTTGAGCATAGACTGTAGCTTTTTTGTCTCTAGTATATCATCTGACACATCATTTAAGAGTAACGAAACCTCTTTCTCACGAACAAGACGCTAGTGGATCCCACTCAATGTACATAAGCCTGAGACTACTATCATACCTGTTGCGGGGACGGCATTCTGCCGGAGCCTCACACAACAGCCTAGCCCACATTAAGCTAGCAGAAAAAGAGGACCGCGTTCCTCCCGAAGTATTGTCCGCTTTGGGGGTCGAGCGCACCCGGAGCCCTCCTCACGGTTTTGTCCCACAAAAGGGCCCTCGAGAGGAAAGGATTTCCACCCCCCATTTAAGGCACGGAACCTTTCCGCTACTAGCCGATGTGGGACTAAATTCAAGGCCCCCTCCCCCCCCACAACATAGCCCCCCCAGCGGGAAGGTTCCGGCCAGGTTTTACCCCAACGGGCCCCCACAGTCCTGGAGGGTAGTCAATAGAGAGAGGAGGCGCCCCTTCCTGGCGCGCCATCTGTTGCGGGGACGGCATTCTGCCGGAGCCTCACACAACAGCCTAGCCCACATTAAGCTAGCAGAGAAAGAGGACCGCGTTCCTCCCGAGGTATTGTCTGCTTTGGGGGTCGAGCGCACCCGGAGCCCTCCTCACGGTTTTGTCCCACAAAAGGGCCCTCGAGAGGAAAGGATTTCCACCCCCCATTTAAGGCACGGAACCTTTCCGCTACTAGCCGATGTGGGACTAAATTTAAGGCCCCCTCCCCCCCCCCACAACATATTGCGGGGACGGCATTCTGCCGGAGCCTCACACAACAGCCTAGCCCACATTAAGCTAGCAGAGAAAGAGGACCGCGTTCCTCCCGAGGTATTGTCCGCTTTGGGGGTCGAGCGCACCCGGAGCCCTCCTCACGGTTTTGTCCCACAAAAGGGCCCTCGAGAGGAAAGGATTTCCACCCCCCATTTAAGGCACGGAACCTTTCCGCTACTAGCCGATGTGGGACTAAATTCAAAGCCCCCTCCCCCCCCACAACATAGCCCCCCCAGCGGGAAGGTTCCGGCCAGGTTTTACCCCAACGGGCCCCCACAGTCCTGGAGGGTAGTCAATAGAGAGAGGAGGCGCCCCTTCCTGGCGCGCCATCTGTTGCGGGGACGGCATTCTGCCGGAGCCTCACACAACAGTCTAGCCCACATTAAGCTAGCAGAGAAAGAGGACCGCGTTCCTCCCGAGGTATTGTCCGCTTTGGGGGTCGAGCACACCCGAAGCCCTCCTCACGGTTTTGTCCCACAAAAGGGCCCTCGAGAGGAAAAGATTTCCACCCCCCATTTAAGGCACGGAACCTTTCCGCTACTAGCCGATGTGGGACTAAATTCAAGGCCCCCTCCCCCCCCACAACATAGCCCCCCAGCGGGAAGGTTCCGGCCAGGTTTTACCCCAACGGGCCCCCACAGTCCTGGAGGGTAGTCAATAGAGAGAGGAGGCGCCCCTTCCTGGCGCCTAAGCAGAAAGTCGAAGGTTCGCCCCCTTCCTGGCGCGCCATCTGTTGCGGGGACGGCATTCTGCCGGAGCCTCACACAACAGCCTAGCCCACATTAAGCTAGCAGAGAAAGAGAACCGCGTTCCTCCCGAGGTATTGTCCGCTTTGGGGGTCGAGCGCACCCGGAGCCCTCCTCACGGTTTTGTCCCACAAAAGGGCCCTCGAGAGGAAAGGATTTCCACCCCCCATTTAAGGCACGGAACCTTTCCGCTACTAGCCGATGTGGGACTAAATTCAAGGCCCCCTCCCCCCCCCACAACAATACCCGTGATCCAAAATTGCAAATTGGAATTGCGGCAACCATCATATACCCATGAACAACTCTTTTCACAAGCATACAGGTTACTTCACTATGATATCAAATATATTATAGTAGAGATGCTTTAAATAATTAAAATTTAAAATTTAATTATTTAACAAATCCAACTAATAAATAAAATTTAAGAGTCTTACATCAATTAAATTTCAATTGATAATCCTACAAAAGATTATAACAATAAATCTAAATTTAAACTATGTTGATATTATTGCATCTCGCTTTTAATCTCACTTCTATAGTAGTAACCGCATCCATATCTAAGTATATAAATTTGTAAAAAAAAAAAAAAGAAACCATAAACTCGGCAACCCCGCAAGCTACAAACATTTTAACTAGATAAATCAAGCGATAATAATTTTATAGAAAATAAGCATGCGGAATTCATTAGTTCAAAACTAAATTTAGACATATAGCATTATCAAAACATCACACATGCAAATCAAATAAAATCATAAATTCAATTTATTTCAAAACATCAAGTTCAACTTGTGAGTCATAAACCATAACTATATTTATATTATGTGGCTAGGCCAGATAATGAACTTAAAAATAGTTAAATTGTCAATATATAACTTCTCTTAGGATGTGGGAGTTTGACTCCCACCGGAGTCGATGAGGAAGGAGAAAACTCCTCTCAGGAGTCTATTATTTCGCCAGCCCATTTAATCTATAGTTCATTCATGGACAAATCCAGCCGGCCAGCGAACAAGACCTGATTCAAGCGTTAGGCCGGGTCAAAAATAGGCCGCGCCTCACACCTAGCTAGCTAAAAATGAAAGAAGGCTATCGATCGGACACCCGCCGTTCCCCACCAGCGCCGACACTAATTGCGACTTAAGCTATAAAAATTTTGGCTCTAATCACGACAATTCTCCTCTCTTTCCAAATTATTTTATATGAGTTAGACCGTACAGTAGATTATGTAACCAAAAAACCGTACAGGAGATTCTCCGAGGCGGGCACGGAGAAAAAATTCAAGATTTAAAATTATAAATAATGTATCTATAAACTATTATAAGTTTTAAAAGTTAAAAGTATTGGAATTATTTATATTGGACAGATCCCCATTCCTTTCAGCTCAAAGAGGCTTCGTCCTTGTTCGCCTGGCTTCCGGACATCGAGTGGGAGCTTTCCCAGGGAAAAGAACAAATAAAAATACACTAGTGGGAGTTTTAAATTATGTTCTTTCTTCGTAAGAAGCAGACAAACGGTGGCATAGGTCCCGTGGCCGGCTACGTTTCTCTGCATCATCATTCCACAACGCACTTATTTCTTCTTGTATTTTTCCTGTCGTCTCTTTCTGCAAAAGTCGTCCGTGTCGCGTGCGGTCGGTGTCAGGGCCCACAACAAGCCTCCTAATTCACGTCTATTTTTATGCTTCGAGGGCACGAGGGGTTTGGTGGGGGAGAGAGAACGGGGTGTGACTTCATCGCATTGATCGGAGCCGACGGTGGAAGAATATTTGACACCTTTATTATTGGTGCTGGGCTCATAGCACTATATATGAAAAGTAGTCACGCATGTGAAATAGGTACTAGAGACAAACTGCATTCTTCTCCAGAAGATTTTGACATAGTAGCTGGGTGGATTTGAAGCTGGAGTTTCAATGCTGATTTTAGATCGCTGCTACATGATATTCACAGTCTTTAGCTGCGTATGAATTTTTGGAGGCTACATAATAAGATAACTGACTTAACAGCCTTATTTGCAGCCTACCACACTGAAGATTTTATTTGGGCCGACACCGTTGAGGTGCTCCATGCTTTATGTTACTTACTTTTTTTTTTTTTTTGATTTTATTAGCTTTGTCTATGCACGAACAAATAAAACCAGCATCATATGATTAATTAATTGGCGCATGTAGGCAATGAATTTTTTATTTAATTTTTTATAAAAAAATACACGAATGAAAATTTTAAATCAATTTGTCCTTCTAGAAAGCTGACGAGCGGTTAGGTAATCGGTGCATATCCAATTATTTCTCCCAATACTTTTTGTTCGTCGACGATGTTGGCGGCAGCCAGTGTCAGGGCCGCAGCCGACATGCCTCTTAAATCGCGACGGCGGCTCAGCAGTCCAGCCACGGACGCCTGCGCTGCCCCATTTTCCGTCCAATTTCTTGCTCCAACCACCACGGAAGGGGCAAGGGCCGCCGAACCTAAGCCTCATGCATGGCGGCCGACAAAAAAAAAAAAAGAAAAAAGAAAGTGGGCCACCTTTCGATAATGGTTTCTGCCACAAGTCTCATAAGCTGCCATGTATCTTAAGAAGATAGCTAGCCCCCAAGATACCGTTCCCACTTTCCATGGCCACTTTGTCATCGTACGTTGGATCACATCAAATCTAACTGTATTCATGTCGACATCTTCTTTAAATATTTTGTTTGAATGGAGTCAAAACGAGCGAAAATAAATAAGACATAACCAAAAAGGATTTT